>NW_022680730.1:0-102500 GCF_009764315.1 Trachypithecus francoisi | reverse complement strand
CTCGGGAGGCTGAGGCAGTAGAATGGCATGAACTTGGGAGGCGGAGCTTGCGGTGAGTCGAGATTGTGCCACTGCACTCCAGTCTGGGAAACAGAGCAAGACTCCCTCTCAAAAAAAAAAAAAAAAATTGCAAAAATGACTTCTGTCTTTTTTCATTACAATGACAGATAAATAAAATAATTTTTCTCCCTTTACCATGCCTCTTACTGAATATAATCATATTATACTCCAATTAAGAAGCCAGGATTTTTGTTTTTGCTATAGAAGCATTTATAATATGAATTTTGTTTGAAAAAAGTAATTTTTATAATCTAATGATTTCAGGTAAAGAATAACATGGGTAGGCTTGTTGTAACAATTAGAGTACATAATTCATCATCTTACTCTCTTAAAAATTGTAATAAAATGAATCTATAAATTAAATTGGGCAGTATGGCAATTTTCACGACGTTGATTCTCCCTATCCATGAGCAGGGAATGTTCTTCCATTTGTTTGTGTCCTCTTTTATTTCCTTGAGCTGTAGTTTGTAGTTCTCCTCAAAGAGGTCCTTCACATCCCTTGGAAGTTGGATTCCTAGGTATTTTATTCTCTTTGAAGCAATTGTGAATGGGAGTTCACTCATGATTTGCCTCTCTGTTTGTCTGTTACTGGTGTATAGGAAAGATTGTGATTTTGCACATTGATTTTGTATCCTGGGACTTTGCTGAAGTTGCTTATCAGCTTAAGGAGATTCTGGGCTGAAACGATGGGGTTTTCTAAATACACAATCATATCATCTGCAAACAGGGACAATTTGACTTCCTCTTTTTCTAATTAAATACCCTTTATTTCTTTCTCCTGCCTGATTGCCCTTGCCAGAACTTCCAAAGCTATGTTGAATAGGAGTGGTGAGAGAGGGCATCCCTGTCTTGTGCCAGTTTTCAAAGGCAATGCTCCCAGATTTTACCCATTCAGTATGAAATTGCCTGTGGGATTGTCATAAATAGCTCGATGCCATCCCCATCAAGCTACAAATGATTTTCTCCACAGAATTGGAAGAAACCACTTTAAACTTCATGTGGAACCCAAAAAAGTGTCCACATTGCCAAGAGAATCCTAAATCAAAAGAACAAAGATGGAATCATGTTACCTCACTTCAAACTATACTGCAAGGCTACAGTAACCAAAATAGCATGATGCTAGTACCAAAACAGAGATATAGACCAATGGAACAGAACAGAGCCCTCAGAAATAATACCACACATCTACAACCATCTGATCTTTACAAACCTGATAAAAACAAGAAATGGGGCAAGGATTCCCTATTTAATAAATGGTGTTGGGTAAAGGGGCTAGCCATATGTAGAAAGCTGAAACTGAATCCCTTCCTTACATTTTATACAATATTAATTCAAGATTGATTAAAGACTTAAATGTTAGACATAAATCCATAAAAGCCCTAGAAGAAACCTAGTCAATACCACTCATGACATAGGCATAGGCAAGGACTACATGTCGAAAACACCAAAAGTAATGTCAACAAAAACCAAAATTGACAAATGAGATCTAATGAAACAAAGAGCTTCTGTGCAGCAAGAGAATCTATCATCCAAGTAAACAGGCAAGCTACAGAATGGGGAGAAATTTTTGCAGTCTACTCATCTGACAAAGGGCTAATATCTAGAACCTACAAAGAATTCAAACAAATTTACAAGAAAAAAACATTAAAAATTGGATGAACAATATGAGCAGATATCTTAAAAAAAGATATTTATGCAGCCCACAGACACGTGAAAAAATATTCATCACCACTGGCCATCAGAGAAATGCAAATCAAAACAACAATGAAATACCATCTCACACCAGTTCGAATGGCGATCATTAAAAAGTTAGGAAACAACAGGTGTTGGAGAGGAGATGGAGAAATAGGAACACTTTTACACTGTTGGTGGGAGTGTAAATTAGTTCAACTGTGGTGGAAGACAGTGTGGTGATTCCTCCAGGATCTAGAACTAGAGATACCATTTGACCTAGCCATCCCATTGCTGGCTATATACCCAAAGGATTATAAATCATGTTGCTGTAAAGACACATGCACACATATGTTTATTTTGGCACTATTCACAATAGCAAAGACTTGGAACCAACCCCAATGTCCACCAGTGATAGACTGGATTTTAAAAAATGTTGCACATATACACCATGGAATACTATGCAGCCATAAAAAAGGATGAGTTCATGTCATTTGTAGGGACAAGTTTGCAGCTGGAAACCATCATTCTCTGCAAACTATCTCAAGGACAAAAAACCAAACCCCAACTGTTCTCACTTATAGGTAGGGATTGAACAATGAGAACACTTGGACACAGGAAGGGGAACATCACACACCGGGATTGAGGAGTGGAGAGGGATAGCATTAGGAGATAAACCTAATGTAAATGACGAGTTGATGGGTGCAGCACAGCAACACGATATACGTATATATATGTAAAAAACCTGTATATTTTACATGTGTATCCTAGAACTTAAAGTATAATTTAAAGAAAATACACAGAAAATGAAGAAAAAAATTTTAATAAAGTGAAAATCATGTCATTTGCCACATTATCAATAGTATCAAATGTTTTTATGTGCAATTTGGATTAGTATTATCTTTGCCTATATTGTTATCTGCTGTCTCGAACAGTCCTTGGTACAGAGCAGATGTTCATATATATATATCTGTTTAATGTTGCCTATTGAATAGACTAAATGTTAATTACATAGAACATTTTATGCTTGTCTTAATAAGGAGAATAAGAAGTTCATACATAAAACCCACATTAATCCACAGCCACTATTTTTCACATTAACCCAACATGTATAACTTTAATCACTTTCTTGGATGAGATGAGGCTAAGATGTGATTTAGCCTTACTTTAGAGGAAATACGTGCAGTTACATATTAAACAATGTATGACTGCAAACTATTTTTATAATGGCATGAATTAAATCTCATTGATAAGAACTCTTAATGTCAATTGTACAACATTAATTGACCGGCTTGAAATTTATGATGGTGGACCAAAGAACAATTCGAAAATTTTAATTGTTAAAACCTCATATTTTCAGTTGTTTAAAATTTAAGTTTGTCACTTGCCTTTAATCATTTTGTTCTACAGATTTATAATAACTTTCATTTTATCATCAGGTTTTGAGTGAGTTTATTATAATGTCTATTGAGTGAAAATTGTGTGTGTGGGGTGTGTGTGTGTGTGTGTGTGTGTGAGAGAGAGAGAGAGAGAGAGAGAGAGAGAGCATGTATGTATAGAGTTTCCAGATACATAGTATGATTTGTCTCTAAAATCCTACAATAAAACTTTGTGTCTCCTGGCATCTTTGGGCAACTAATTGTGGTGCAATTGTTAGGCTTATTTTACTGCAGATGACACAAGTAAGAATTCTAGAAGAAGGCTAAAGATCTGTTTTTACCATAACCACAGTTTTTTGAAAAAATTATCATTTTTCTCAAATCCAGTCTGGCCAGGCATGGTGATGGGCCCTGGTAATCCCAGCTACTCAGGAGGCTGATGCACAGAATTACTTGAACCCAGGAGGTGGAGATTCCAGGGAGCTGAGATTGCACTCCTGCCCTCCAGCCTGGTCGACACAGCAAGACTCTCTCAAAAAAACAAACAAAACAAAACAAAAAAACCACACACATACACACACAAAACTCTTCTTCTTACATACCAATTAAACCAACTATTTAGAGGCTATGGATTGTTTTTGGGTAACTTAATATTATCTACCTTGTTAACACTTTAAAAAAATTTTTCCTTTCTAGGACATTCCTTTCTATGACTTTTTTTCATTATTACATCTATAGTAACACATGGATCCTTTTAGATGAGTCCAAATTTTGGACATGTGTATCCAACTCCCCATTACAATTTTTTATTTGGTGTCCCATATGCTTCTAAAATGCAATCCGCTCAAATAGATTCTCTTTTTTCTATCAGTAAATTGCATTACTATTCCCTCAACTTATCAAATCACACTCGGGACACAGTGTTAACATCTCTTAACTGCCTCAAATATCCAAGTACCAATACCTGCCTATTGTATCTTATAAAGAGCTTGTAATTCTCTCAACACATATGTTCCACATTGCCAGTTTCTCTAACATAGAGCATGCACATCTTTTTCTACAGGCAATTTTGAATACTCCATTGTGAAATTTTCCATGCTATAGCCAGTGAGATGTTACTAATTTGTGGTTCTCTAATGGTTTATCAAGTCACACTGAATATCTCACATAATTGCTAAAATGCCAAGTTATGCCAATAATAAATCTGTAACTACTGGCTACTTTTTTTTTTTTTTAACTTAACAAAGCAACCGTTTTCTACTGCAAGATGCTATTTACTCTCCAAATCTAAGTCACATAGTCCCTACAGTTGACGGCAGAACTCTTTGTATTTTTACTGTCTATTATGATGCTTTGTATCTCACCTGGGCTGTTTATTCAGTACTGTGTTTTCAAAATCATAATTAGGGCAGATTCAAAATAATTTATCTAAAATTCCAAAAGCTAAATTAAGTAAGACTTTTTATAATAAGCTTGGTAGGTAACTCAGTTTCAGATGTAATACATACTTAATTGAGAGAAGCTATTTAAGTCTACATTCATATACCCTTTACCTTAAAGGGAATATTCATTTCTCTTCACAGAAAAATTAGTATGTTTCATCCTTGGGTACTTTTGGGAACTTACAGGGAATAGTACACAATGTGTACTATTACAGTATACAAGGGTATTGACTCAGTTTTCTCAAATTCAAAAACTCCTAAACCCTAAAACACACTGCCTAATGCCTTAAGATATAAAAATGTATACGGAACCTTGTTAATTAAAATTAAACAGGTTATATTATAAACCAATCATGTGTTGTATATAAGTAGCTGAAATCTCAAGTTACAGCTTGTAAAACACAATTTTTGTGAGTTCTATGTTTGATCCTTTTAAATGTAAAATAAATATCATATTTATGTTTGTATAACATATGCTCCTCCTCTATTAAAAGTATCCCAGCATCTCAGATGTAGTGAGACAAGGCTGAGAAAAGCAAAGCACAGAGATGGTCAGAGGGGGAAGAGTAAAGGGTACAATTTATTTCCACTTGAAGGTAAATATTAATAATACAAATAACATTTTCATTACAGGAATGTCAGACCATAGAACTTAGTTTTGATAGTAAAATATTTGTGATTTAACAAGTTACTTAAAATGATCTGCTAATTTTCTCAGTCGATCATTCATACAAATGTGACCTAATATTTATCAACATCATTGAGATATTAACTAGTAATTAAATTTTAACTATATCCATAAATCAGCAATTTTGAAATGTTGTACTCACACCTGAATTGCAGATATTCTAATTGGATAACAGCATCTGTAATAAATTTGCCCTCATTTTTACTCATAAAATCAACATCAATAACACTGAAAACACTACAGATATTTTTGTTGTGTGTTTCTGACAATATATCCATGTCTTTAGTACTACTGTGCAATAGGTTGATGTAAGAAAAATCAGGCTACCCTAAGAGAGATTTACTGAAAATTGCATTTCTTCATTTATGCTAACATCACCAAAAAATTTAAGTGAACTATTTATTTACATTATCGCTATCTTTTCCTTTATTTAAGTGAAACAAAACATACATACACGCTAAGTTCCTCATGAAAGTCCTTTTGAAACCTGGCAAGAAAAACAAATAATTGGGATTCCTTAAGTATATAGATTCCGTTTCCAAGTTCTAGAAATTCTCTTTTAGATAGTGTGAGATATGACCTGGAAGCGAGTACGTTTCAAAAAGCAACATTAAGAGATAACATCAGCTGGGCAGAGTGACTCAAGTCTGTAATCATAGCACTTTGAGAGCCCAAAGTGTGCAGGTCACAAGGTCAGAAGATCGAGACCATCTTGACCAACATGGTGAAACCCAGTCTCTACAAAAGAATGAATATATACACAGTCCCAGCTTCTTCGGAGACCATGGCTGAGGAATCGCTTGAACACAGGAGGCAGAGTTTGAATTCAGTCGAAATACTGCCCCTGTACTCCAGCCTGGCCACTCCATCTAAAAAAAAAAAAAAGAGAGGCAGAGAGAGAGGGAGAAAGATAATATCAATCAGACACAATATCTATTCTTAAAGATTACCAGAAAAATGAAACAAGTGCATAAAAAACCTGAGAATACATGAAATACATTAAACTTGCACACATTTGCAATGCATTTTAATATGTGTAGATGTAGATGTATATGGAATATTGATTGTACTTTAGGACAGTTTTCATTTTATAACTTGATAAAAATGTGCTCCTCATTTAGTTTTTAAAAATAAAAACATCATTGATATAAAAGTATGAAAATATCTTACCTGAACTGGCATACATTACAAACAACAAACTATATTTCTGTAAATCTAATCCCTATGCCCTGAATGTTTTCTTCTCTGGAGATTCAATACTCCTCTTAGTAACTGATCACTCTTGCTCAAGTTGTTATATTTCTGTGAAAAATAAGCATTCACTGGTGTAATAGAATCAAGATTATGAAACAGCTTCTAGTTGTATAAAAAGAATTCTGTTCTCATAAAGAGCAAACATCTCACAAAGAAAAATATTAAATACAATTCCTTTTTGAGAGAGAAAATAAAGAGCTGTGTTAGATGTTATTGTAGATTTTATACGCTGATATAATTAAAACAACAACAACACTTCCACAACTTCAGGAGAATAATTTAAGCCATTTTGTTATTTATAATATCAGTAATTTTAATTCTATGTTACAGTTTTATTTTTAATAAAATACCATTCATTTTAACATTAGAAAAGTAAATTTTAAAAATATAAAGCTTAGAGAATTCCTTTAAAAAATGTGAATATTTAATACACAAAATAATTTAATCTTGTTTTTGAGAGTGCCAAGTAATCATTATTAATTACCATAAAATAATTTTTAAAAATCACAGGGGTTATAATGCATGTAAGCCTACATTTGTGTATGGCAAATACATCAGATAGAGTCATACAGGTTCTCTGATTTGCATTTGCAGACAACAGAATTTACTTCTAGGTATATAACTGCTCCAAAAAACAAAATAAAATTAGTAGCTGTGCACCTACCTGACTAGAAAGTGATAGAGCAGGTGCACCTTCATCCTGAACAAACAGTGCCACTTTAACTTCCAGCTCTCTTTTCAGCCTCACGAATTTCAAGGGAATCGCTTCTCTTCTGAATACCAATAAGAAGTACATTCCTTTGCCTTCAGGAGCACTAAGATAGGGAATCTAGAAGCAGACATGGAGGATATGCCTGCAACTCCAGACACAGAAACACAACTCTCTTTGTCAGATAACCACAACAAAAGAGAAAAAGAGGCAGTCCAAACCTCTGATAAACTCTTTGAGACTTTATTGGGAAAAACTCTTAGTCCGCTAACAGAGTGTGGCTCTGACTACACCTGGTCAGCCACCCCTCTCAGTTTGATTCAAAGTAAACCTCTCTGTTGACTGTCAAGCCATCCTTCAGGTTTCTCTCCTCTTTTCGTAATGCTTACATTTGATGCTGAAAACTGGAACCGGTGTTGGGAGCACAAGCTCCCTTGCATCCCAGGAAGCTGTGGGTAATGGCAGTTTATCCTAAGGTAACTCCTGGATCCTGAGAGTCTCTGGCCACCTGCCCCATCTTTTTTTCTCTCATTTAACCCATCAAGAGAATGTTGTGAGAAGGACAACAGACCTGAAGGGAACTGGAAGGCTCAGGTCAGGGCTCTAAAACCCTCAAGTCTCAGGAATCCACCTCTGACCACCAGTATTAGGTATTTCACTTCCTAACACTGGCTCCCTCTTCTCTTTCTCTCTCTTTCTCTCTCTCTCTCTCTCTCTCTCTCTCTCTCTCTCTCTCTCTCTCTCTCTCTTTCTGTCAATCTCTATCTCTCTCATTCTGTTGCTCTCTCTTCATCATGTATCTCCATTCTGGCAGTCCCTCTGTCAATTCCAACTGGAATATCCAACATACAACCTTAATTCAGCCATCTGGTAAGATCTACCTTTTCCTGGATATTTCCTGGAACTGGAGAAATTCCGGCCTGCTGTCCAGTTCCTCTATGGACCAATGGGACTAAGCTAGAGGAAACACTGGGGACTAACGCGGCTTTCTCAACATAACTGTCTTCTTCCATAAAGAGGATTCCAAATTTCTGTCTATTGTCTGGGGACATCTAGAACAAAACAGACATTTTTCAAAATATCTTTATAGCAAATCCAGCTTCCCGGAAGTGCTAATTGTTAAATGGGTGAATTTGTAAATATATCATTCACTTGTACCCGTGGGAAAGGTTTAGTGTTACTGCCATTTACAGGAAATGCAAACAAAGAAACAAACAAAAATTTAACACGTTTTGAATTGAAGTTAAAATGGCTGAAAGTTATACTATAACATGTAATTGAAAGTGCTAAATGTAAATTTTCATGCAAGGCATATAAAAAGAGTAGAAAGTTAAAAATTGTAAGTGGACATAAAAATGTACATTTTAATAAAAACTAAAAATTTGTTTGGGAAGATAGTGACCTAGCTTGAAGAGTGTTTTGTTTGTTTGTTTGTTTCTGTGTTTGTTTGTTTCCATGCCCCAGTGGCATCTGAAATGCCAGAAATCAGCACCGTTCACTCCCTTAAAAGGGAGTGAAGCCAGGGAGCCAAGCAGTCTAGTTCAGTGAACGTCATGCCCAAGGAGCCCAGCAAGCTAAAATCCACTGCCTTGAAATTATCACTGCCAGCCAGTATTCGGAAGTTAACCTGGGATGCTTGAGATTGGTGGGGACAGGGGTGTCCACCAACGCTGAGGCTTGAGTAGGTGGCTTTCCCTTCACAGTGTAAATAAAGTCACTAAGAAGTCACCACAGCTCATCAAAGCTGCTGTAGCCAGACTGCCTCCCTAGATTCCTCCTGCCTGGTCAGGGCATCTCTGAAAAATGGCAGCAGCCCCAGTTAGGGGCTTATAGATAGAACTCCCATCTCCCTGAATCAGAGCACCTTTGGCAAAGGGCAGCTATAGGCACAGATTCAGCAGGCGTAACCCTTCCTGCCTGTGGTTCTGAAGAGAGCTGAAGATCTCCAACAGACTGCCTCATCAAGTGGGTCCATGAATCCCATACTTCTTGACTGGGAGACTCCTCCCCCCAGGGATTGACAGACACCTCATACAGGAGTACCCTGGCTGGCACCTGGCAGGTGCTTCTGTGGGATGAAGCTTTCAGAGGAAAGAACAGGCAGCAATCTTTGCTTTTCTGCATCCTCTGATAGTGGTACTCAGGCAAAAACTGTCAGAAGTGGACCCCCAACGTAGTCCAGCACACCTGCAACTGAGGGACCTGATTGATAGAAAGAAAACTAATAAGAGAAAGGCATAGTATCAACATCTACTAAAAGGATTTCCAGAAAACAAAACAAAAACCTAATTAAAGGTCACCAACATCAAAGATCAAAGGTATAAAAAATGCACAAAGGACATAAATAGCTGAAAATTCCAAAAACAAGAATACCTCTTCTCCTCCAAAAGACCACAAGTCCTCGCCAGCAAGAAAACAAATTTGAATAGAGAATGAGTTTGAGGAATTGGCAGAAGTAGGCTTCAGAAGTTGGGTAATAACAAACTCTTCTGAGCTAAAGAACAATGTTGTAACCCAATGTCAGGAACCTAAGAACTTCAAAAAAAGGTTAGAGAAATTGCTAACTGGAATAACAAGTTAAGAGAAAAACTTAAATATCATAACGTAGCTGAAAAACACACACTACAAAGACTGCATGAAGCATACACAATTATCAATAGCCAAATCGATTAAGTGGAAGGAAGGATATTAGTCACTGAAGGTAACTTAATGAGATAAAGCATGAAGAAAAGGTTAGAGAAAAAGGAGTTAATAGGAACAAAGAAAGTCTCCAAGGACTATGGGACGATGTGAAAAGATTAAACCTGCTTTGTTTGTTTGCTTGTTTGTTGGTTTGAGATGGAGTCTCACTGTGTAGCCCAAGCTGGAGTACAGGGGTGCGATCTCGGCTCACTGCAACCTCCTCTTCCCTGGGACAAGGGATTCTCCTGCCTCAGCTTCCTGAGTAGCTGGGTTTACAATCACACACCACCACATCTGACTATTTTCTGTGTTTTTAGTAGAAACAGGGTTTCAGAAGGTTTTTCATGTTTGTCTAGAACTCCTGACTTCTTGATCCAACCATCCTGGCCTCCCAAAGTGCTGGGATTACAGGCATGAACCAACATGCACAGCAAAAACCTGGCTCTTCTTTTTGGCCCAAATACAACTATAAAGTTTCCTGCTCTCTCAACACTAACTTCCATTACATTTGTCATCAACATTCTCCCTAAAGTATAAATCTTGCTGTATCAGAAACACGCAGTCTTTCGTCTCTTATCCATCTCTAATCAATTGTAGTTGACTTACTACAAGCAGAGAGGGGCTTATCATAGATTCACTGTTCATCACAAGAGCTTTGATGTCACATTTAGGCTAAAGTGCCAACTTCAGAGACAGCTGTGATGTGAGAAAGGAGAAGAGTGAGCCCTTTTTAGTTGTCTTAGAGAATAATGGTAGTATAGTAGCCCACACATAGCTATGTGTTCAGTAAACATCCAGTCTTATTACTTTTTCCCTGGGACTGTGTTTTATTTCAACTAAATGCGGATATTCATAGTCTCATACAGAAGAATAAGTAGGTAAAAAGGAATGTTATGTTACTTTTTTTTTTTTTTAAGAGTTCTTGAAGTTCTTGAGACGAACAGTGGCAGGAAATTCATCATTTTTAAAAGTAATTCTCTTTGGAGACGGTGGGGTTGGGAGGAGTTCGTTTATGAACAGACATGCAACTCATACGTTTGATACTCAGCTGTTCCACGCAATAGTTGTGGAATTTTTAACAAGATTTGAAAGGGATGGACATTTTGCTACCATGAAGGTTTGTGACACGGCAGGTCAGGAGAGATTCCAAAGACTGAGGATGTCATTTTACAGAGGTTCTGACAGTTGTCTATTTACCTGTAGTATCAATGATTCACATAGCTTCCAGAACTTCAGTAACTGGAAGAAAGAGATCATCTATTACGCAGATGTGGAAGAACCCGAGAGCTTTCCTTTTGTGATTCTGGATTCTAAGACTGGCATTAGCGAATTGCAGGTGTTTATAGAAGAAGTGAAGCTTATGCAGGGAGAACGGCGACTATCCTTACATTGTAACAAGTGCAAAAGATGCCACAAATGCGGCCATAGCCTTTGAGGAAGGGGTTGAAAAATTCTTGCATCTGAGGATACGTCAGATCACTTGATGCACAAAGGCATGGTCAACCTTCAGCAAAAGCCCAAGCCTAGCTCATCTTGCTCTTGAGTGTTAGAGATAAGGCAGATGCATTCTAACCAACTCACACATGTACAGATAATCACGGACACGGAGAAGAGAATTGTTGTTTGTTGCAGCGTGTTACTTACTAATAAAATTCAATGAGTGTGTATTGCTGTGTCATTAGTTGGTGGGAGAAGGGACACATCCACTCATAGAGGAATATGTTTTCTCAGTAAAGGCACCTTACATTTATAAATTGTAATGGGTGTCTAAAAATGTTTCTTTGATTTACATGTGTAAATTAGAAATCTTATAAATGAGATGACCAACACTTTAATTATAATTAAAATGAGACTACTCTAGAATTTATACTTGAATTTTTTTCCTGGAAAAAATGGGAAACTAATTTTTATATGTACAGATTTTTATGCAATTATCATCATATTCTTCATGAAATAAAATGATTTCCTAAAGCTGCAATATTAGATAGGAAGGATTAGAATCTAATGTATTTGCAATGCATTCTTATTTACTTTACTTCTTTATTCTTTTCAAAATGGCTTAACCTTTTTCTTAGTTTTCATTCTACCTATCATTAGATTTACTCTAGTAACTACTCATCATTCTTTTGCCATTAATGAACTTCTACCAAAATAGATCACGTTTCCCAGCCCTAGGCAAAAAGTAGTACAACAGTTGCTTCTTCATACAGTCTGTCAGAGTTGCGAACTACTGAGCTTGGAGAAAAGACAAATCTGCATTTGATAACTGATTTAACACTTACAATGTGTGTGTGGAGGATACAAAATTACAGTTCTACTAATGGGATAGTTAACATTTCTCTGACATTGTTCAATCTTTTGGAAAGTCTCCTAGTTGAAGTTAAGCGACTCCTTTTTAACAAAGACACAAGCTGAATTTATCACTCTCAGGGGAAATACTAAGAAGGATTGTACTTTGTCAGAGGGTAAATAAGACATTTTTCTTAGGCCATGTATTTACTTACTGTCTTCTCTATTGCTGAACATTGCTTAGTGATTTGCTTTCAAGGATTTTTGTGTTTGCTTCAAAAAAACCCTTCCTGCAATCATGAGACTTGATAAAGCAAATTGTGGCCTCTTGTGGATGTTCATATTCTCTGCAGTTGATGACTATCTGAAGCTTGGACTCAATGTGGATGAGACCCGCAACTGGGGAGCGATGGGGATATCAAAGGACACGCTGGGTGAGTGTGGTGGTTCTCATATAGGGAGCAGAGTTTTAAAAAATTACATCAAAACATTTCTCTTCCTGGTTTCACCCAGTATTTCATCTGGAAGTGTTTTATAAAATATACGATAGGAAATGGTACCAGAACAAAGCAGGTGGCGAGTATGGCAGCAGGAGCAGTGAGAAGCAGCTGCAGAGCCAAGCTGGACAGGAGAACCACAGATGATGCTCCATCGTTTGAAGGAAGGGTGATTTCCAGTGGTACAGAAGTTTGCTTCATACAGTCTGTCATATATCCAGCTAGAGTCAAGCTATGAATACAAAGCTTTTCCATAGAGAGAGCTCAGTTTACAGAAAAAGGCTAACTACAGAACTTGACGAATAGATAAATGTGCATTTAATAACTTATGTATCAATTAAAATGTGCTGAGTAGAGGATACAAAATTACAGTTCCATTCCATTCAAATAAATAGTTTTGTTAATTTTCATCCTTGGGGAAAGTTTCCTAGTTGAAGATAAAACATTCCTACTTTTTCTTGCCTCAAAAAAAAAAAAAAACTATGTTTCTCGACAAACCTAAGCTTTCACTTGTATATTATGATAGCAGCATGTAAGTTTTCTCACAATAAACATGTCATGTGGAGGAGTAAAAAGATAAGTAGAGAAAAGCATCTGTGTGGTATCCAGTGATAGGTGCTATCTGGAGAGTCAGTGCTTTCTGGAACTCTGAACTGATAATTGGGAAGTGGTGAAGTGACTGAATTGATAAAGATCACAAGTACAGCACGGACAAAACAGAGATTGAGAGTATGTATGTCCATGCCAAAGGAAGTATCTTAGGAAGTTTGCAGCTATAACCAGAGGACAAAACTCCGTATGCACATGTCTTCCGGATCACTTTTGGAGCACTAAAGCAGATAACCAACTTCGTGCAACATATATGTGCTAAGGGGAGCCTGATCTTAAGACTAATTTCATTTCCTTGCTCTTATGTTAAAGAGCCTGCAAGGGACATCACCTACCAGATCCAAGCTTTGCCAGCTTATCTTTCCTCATGATCATCTTGTCTCTATCAGCTGACAGCTCTACACCTGTGCCCCAGTGCTCTCATTCACACCTTCACACCTGCAATAGTTTTCTCTGCAGCCCACATTAGAGGTCTGGCTTAATGCTCCACTTACCTTCCAGCTCCTTCAAAGAATTAGTCACATGTGAAGTTTGGCACTTAACTTTACTAATATACACCCAGTATGCTCTCTCACCTTCATTAGCATGGAGAAAAGGCTATTTTCAGTGTGCCACTGTAAACAGCTGAGCCATGTCTTCCTGCTGTCACTCACCCTGATGCTCTTGGCAGGATTTCATCAGAAACCTCTGTATTAGATACTCATTGAGGGCAGGAACAACTGTATTGAAATGTACGTGTTTGCTGAAATTACTCCCAGATTTCTAGAAGAGTCTTGCCTTTCTCTGCACCCTTAGCTCTGACATTTATTTTGTTTCAATATGAGTGCTGTATAACAGGTTAAGACATCATCTTAGTTTGGACATGACCAATAGGAGAAATAGAACAAAAACAGCTGTGATGGACAGCACTTTTTTTTTTTTTTGACAGAATTTCACTCTGTGGCCCAGGCTGGAGTGCAGTGGTACAATCTTGGCTCACTGCAAGCTCCACATCCCGGGTTCAGGCCATTCTCCTGCCTCAGCCTCCCAAGTAACTGGGACTACAGACACCTGCCACCGCACCTGCCTAATTTTCTTTCTTTTTTTTTTTTTTCTGTAGAGACAGGGTTTCACCATGATTTCGATCTCCAGACCTCATGATCCACCTACCTCGGCCTCCCAAAGTGTTGGGATTATAGGTGTGAGCCACCACACCAAGTCTGCACTTTAAAAATGAATATTAAACTACCACAATCTGGAACAAACATCTTTATGTTAAAAATCAAATAAGTGGGGTAAAAATGATGAGAGTTATTTCACACAAGGACACAAGACAAAACTTAGAAGGACTTGCTTAAAGTTAATTCAGAATGGAACAAAATTGTTCAAGTGCTCACCATTAGCAGAGGTTGTAGAACCTGATTTTCAATGAACATTACCTATTTTACAGTAAGATCTTATTGTAGAAACAAAGAGAGCATTGCCAGCCTCCTTGGTGTATCATCGCAGCCTCCAAAAATGTTAAGATTGCAGGCATGAGCCACCATGCCCAGGCCAATTCCAAAAGTTCTATAAAATTTCTGCGACTTCCTCCACCTTCTCTTCACCCGAAAAACAATCATTACTGAGAATTCCAGTATATAATAAAAGTAAAGCAACTGCTGTGACCAAAGTACCTACATTGATATGAGTATATATTCATGAGCTGCTCGATTTTTTTTCTTTGTCTTAAATAGACACCTTTGACGTGTCAAAAAGGCTGACTCCAAATGTTATTGAAATCCTGGCTTTTCTTTGACAACACTCCTAAAAACTGCCTTATACTGCAGGGGCCATTGAAAACAATATGCTAAGAATAGATAAGGCTCAAAGACAGTATCTCTAGCTAATTGCACTTATAATGAACTCCAGTAGTCAAGGACAGTATCTCTAATTGAACTTTTAATGAATTCTAGTAGGCGCCAAGGAGGCAGACAAATAAGAAAGAGCTTAGAGACAAGGAACTAAGCAGAAGGTTACATCTGGGTGCAGAAGGTTTGTTTTGCATTGTATTGTTTTTGCTGACGTGGGATTTATGGAGTATAAATAAAGTTAGGCGGAGACTCTAGGCGCGGCCGTCATGTTCTCTGTTTGTCTTTGTCTCTTGTTTCTGTTCATTCGCCACCGTCACCACCGCGGTCCTCAATAAGTGGCAGAGCGAGCAGGGTCCGCAT
This sequence comes from Trachypithecus francoisi, assembly GCF_009764315.1. Classification (NCBI taxonomy): domain Eukaryota; kingdom Metazoa; phylum Chordata; class Mammalia; order Primates; family Cercopithecidae; genus Trachypithecus; species Trachypithecus francoisi. The sequence continues at coordinate 87,028 of NW_022680730.1, read as the reverse complement.
GGGTGAGTAGTGGGTAACAAGAAGGGGAACCCCCTAGGAGCGGGTAAAACCCGGGGATTGTTAAGGGGAACCTTTTTAAGCTTTCACTCTGGGGAATTCCAGTTCCTTGGCCTCAGAATATTTAAGATTATTACAAGGGCTTTTACTTTCGATTGGGGTTGATGCAAAAGAGAGAACTTTGGGGAAATTGTTTGCTCATGTGGAACAACATTGCTCTTCGTTTCAATATCAAACTGAAGTACAATTAAATAAACAAGAGTGGCAACAGGTTGTTAAGACCTTCCGTCAAGCACACCAGCGCGGTGATGTAATGTCGGCACCTTTATGGGCCCTTTGTGCTTCTGTTACCTAAGCTTTGGAGCTCTTAGAGATAGACTCTGAAAAAGGGGAAGGTGGGGGTGAGGAGTCTTTGAAGTCTCTGATAGCCATTTCCCCTCCTTTAGATAATCCTGTAACTGGAGGAGAAGGTCCTTTGTGTAATAATGTGTCTCATGAAGAAGAATCAGAAATTCAAAAGGAGCTTCAGCCGATTGTTCAATTGTTACAACAAATTTTACAATTACAGTTATCTCCCCCTCAGCCTTCTCCTCCACCCACTCCTGTTTTTACTTTTCCTGTGGTCCATCCACCCCCATTGGCACCCAAGGTGGAGGAGGAGGACAGTTTTTCCCCACCGCCACCGCCGGTGGAAATGCTGCCTTGTTCAGGCACGGTTTTTGCTGTCCCCGCTTCTACTCCTAAAGCTGTAATTGAGGTATTGGATTCTCAAGAAGATGAGGATCCTCTACAATTGTTCCCCATTATTAGGCAACCTTTTGGCCATGATGTTCAATATCCTCAAGGAGGTGTGAATGTGCAGTATAGTGTCCTCCAATTTAAATTCCTTAAAGAAATGAAAGCAGCTGTTGCTAATTATGGCCCTCAATCTCCTTTTGTCATGGGGCTTTTAGATTCTTTCTCTTCTGAGAATTTGTTTTTGCTTCTTGATTGGGAGACCTTGGGGAAGGCTGTTTTGGACTGCTCTCAGTGGCTTCAGTATGCAGTTGGTGGCTGAAAGATGCCAAAGAACAGGCTCGCCATAATGCCACTAGAAATCCTCCAGGGCCAACAGAGGAGCAATTAACAGGTACTGGTCAGTTTGCTACCATAGCGGCTCAATCTGGACTCAATGACGTGGCATTATCACAAGTTAAAGGACTGTTTTTAAAGGCTTGGTGTAAAGTAAAACCATCGGGGAAAACTGCCTTGTCTTTTGTTAAGGTTTTGCAGGGTGCCAATGAACCTTATCCTGATTTTGTTGCCCGGCTCCAAGATGCTGTCATAAAGACTGGGTAGTGGGGCTACAGACAAAATCCTGGTAACCACACTAGCTTTTGAGAATGCTAATCAGAAATGTCAGAGGTTGTTGCATTCTCTAAAGGCTACTGGAAACTTACAAATAGAAGATTTTATTAAAGCCTGTGCAGGAGTGGGAGGGGCTGCCTATAACGCTCAGTTGTTTGCTGGAGCTTTATCTAAGGCACTCATGGGGAAAAAGGGAGTTTGTTTTCAATGTGGAAAGGCCGGTCATTTTAAAAAGGAGTGTCATAAACTATCTAATAAGAGCAACTCCTCAAGAGTAGGATCTAAAAAGCTTCCCACTGAGCCCTGTGGTCATTGCAGCAAAGGGCGACACTGGACTAATGAATGTCACTCTAAGGTGGACAAAGATGGTAATCTTTTAACCTCCGGATTGGGAAACTTGCAAAGGGGCCCTTCAGCTTGGGGCCCCAACAACAATACAAGCCCTTTTCATTTGCAATTTCCAGTCAGTTCGGGGGTCCAGCATCAGCAAGCCAGTCAATCCATGTTAACTCCCAATTTTCAGTAGCTCAGCTTTTCTCTGCTACTTCTGGTAGTGCTGCTGCTGATGTTGCCATTTTGCAGGCCATCGAACTCACCCCAGAAATGGGGATTGTTAAATTGCCTACAGGTGTTTTTGGGCCATTACCGTCACATACTGTTGGATTGCTTATAGGACGCAGCAGTAGCATTCTACAGGGTTTAAAAGTTCATTTGGGTGTTATAGCTTCTAATTATAAAGGGGAAATTCAAATTATGGCACAGGCTCATAAGCCCATATCCTTAAAAGAGGGGCAACAAATTACACAATTCCTTTTACTACCCCATTTTCAATTTCCTTCACGGAGGCAAGAAAGAACCGGAGGTTTTGGAAGCATGAGTAAACATATTTTTTGGGAAACCTTAGTAACTCAACAAAAACCCTTATTTCCCCTCGAAGTAGAGGGAAAAATTTTTCAGGGCTTGATTGACACTAGAGCTGATGTTTCCATTATTGCCTCCAACCAATGGCCTTTACAGTGGCCTAAACAGCCTGTTGCTGTTTCTCTTACCGAATTAGGTTCCACCTCTGAGGTGTATCAAAGTTCTCAATCCTTAAGTTGTTGAGGACCAGATGGTCAAACGGCCCAAGTCCAGTTTTATTTTATTCCTATTGCCCTAAACTTATGGGGGCGAGATTTATGACAACAATTTGGAGCTTTTGTTTCTATTCCTCATGTCTCTAATTCTGCCAAGAATATGATGTTCCGCATAAGCTACAATCCCCTTGAAAAATCTTTAAACATAGAGCCACTGTTCAGCAGCCTCAAGCCCTTCCTTTGAAGTGGAAAACTAATGTTCCTATATGAATTGAACAGTGGCCTTTAACACGTGAAAAGCTTAAGGCCTTGGAAAACTTAGTTCAGAAACAATTATCCTTAGGTCATATGGAGCCTAATACTTCTCCATGGAATTCCCCTCTCTTTGTGATAAAGAAAAAAAAAATTTCAAGTGGATTTCCCTATTCAATATTTAGGTTATACCTTGGGAGCACAAAATATTTGACCCCAAAAGATTCAAATTTGATGTAATCATTTAAAAACATTAAATGACTTTCAAAAGCTTTTAGGAGACATTAATTGGATGCATCCTGTTTTAGGAATACCAACGTATCAATTACATCTTTTTCCTCTTCTAGAAGAAGACAGTCACTTAGACAGCCCACGTCATTTAACTCCTTTGGCTTTACAGAAACTCCAGCTGGTAAAAGAGCAGCTTCAAAAAGCCCATTTACATTATATCCTTCCTGACATTCCCCTTTCCTTGTGTTTATTTCACACTTTACATTCTCCCACAGGAATAATTCATCAAACAAATTGGCCGTTAAAATGGATTTTTTTATCCAACAAAACATCCAAACGCCTGACTACTTATATCGGCTGTTTAGCTAAATTGATCATCAAAGGACGACATCGCTGTCAACAACTCTGGGGAGTAGATCCTTCCTTCATTATCTCTCAATTCACTCATAGATTACCTATCTTCTTGCCACTTCTGATTCTTGACAAGTTGCTTGCACCTCATTTGTCAGACAATTTTCTACCCAATATCCTAAATCTCTGACAGGCAGCATTCTATATTGCCCTTCTCACCAATATCTATATTTCCTATTCAAGGTCCTACTTTTTTCACTAATGCTAATAATAATAATAAAGCTGGATATTGGAGTGTTCATCAATCTCGAGTTACAGTTTATTCTTATCCCTCGATACAACAGAGAGAATTGTTTGCTATTCTCATGGTTTTACTTGATTTCCCTACCACCAGTTGTAATATTGTTAGTGATTCTCGATACGCCATTTATGTTACTTCTTATATTTCTCAGGCCACTCTACCTCTTTGTGCTACTTCTTCTCTTCAAAAGCTCCTTTATTCATCACTCATCTTCATTCTCATTCTCGACTTCCTGGACCATTAATTCATAATAATACTCAGATTGATTCACTTTTAATCGGCCACTTGCAGGCTACAGAACAAGAGCATAATTTATATCACACTAATAGTTCTGGCCTTCAACGACGATTTCATTTAACTCATAAACAAACTCCTTCTCTTATTCAAGCTTGTCCTTCTTGTGCTCCTTTAAGCATTCCATCTTTGCATCCTGGGGTTAATCCGCAAGATACTCAAGTTAATCAAATTTGGCAAATGGATGTCACATATGTCCCTTTTTTTTGGACGATTAAAATATGTTCATCATACAATTGATACTTTCTCTCATTTTCAATGGGCAACTCTGTTGCCCTCTGAAAAAGCTGATTCTGTTATTACTCATCTCTTAACTTGTTTTGCCATCATAGGCATTCCTCTTATACTTAAAACTGATAATGCCCCTGCCTATGTCTCTCGTAAATTACAAATTTTCTTACAGCAATACAATATTCAACATTTCACCGATATCCCAGACAACAATCAAGGTCAAGCCATTATTGAGCGCACAAATTTAACCTTAAAAACGCAGCTGCAAAAACAAAAAGGGGGAAATGAGTCCCCCAGAAACCAGATACTGAAGGTTCTTTTTACCTTAAATTTTTTGAATCAATGGAGACAATTGCAGGACTCTGCTACCGTAACTCATCTTTCCTCACCTTCCTTGGTGATAGTCCCCGCCGACAATTTAAGGGTTTGGTATCCTAATGAAGAAGGTAAGTATGCTCAAGGGCAAGTTCTAAAACAGGGACGGGGCTATGCTCTTGTCCTTACAGAGAGCGGACCTGAGTGGTTTCCTACAAGGTGATTGAAACCCTGTTGAAAAGAAAACTGGACTCAGCATGCACCTCTTCTTTTGTTAGATGTGCCTCAGTGGGGGACTTATTTGCCTTAGTGAGGCTTTGTATGAATATTGGACTTATATTCCCTTTCCACCCTTGTATCAGGGAGTCACCTGGGGGGAGGCGAAAATTAAGGTTTTCACCAATGACACTACTTGGATGCCGTCCCCCTGTATGGATAATGACAACATAGAATGGGAAATGGGAATAATAAACAGCACATACCAATTTGGAGTGGAAGGACTTCTGATTTGCATGAGAATTAGTCTTCATTGTCTCCGGAAATCACATGAAACTTGGGCTGTTCACTATAATCATAGTCATGTGGCTGCTAACACTGTTATTATTGTAACTAGAAGCTTTCAGTATAACCATACAGTATATAGTAATGAGACTATTCCTAGTTCCTTACCTTTTTGTCCTATCCCAGAGGTTTCCCCTAATATTGAGGTGCTGGAGTGGCAGCACTGTCGGGGAACTAAGCCCCAGATTTTAATAGAGTACAATGGGCTGCAAGTAACTAATTGGAGTGTGCACGGTGATTTTCAAATAAAATTTAGTCACATACCTTTGAAATGGCACTGGGTAAATAAAAATATTGCCGCTGATGGTAATGAGACCTTAGTATGGCATGAAGGAGGCTTGTCGCCACCTATGCCTCATCTTAAACACTCTTTACAAGTACAGAGTCATTTTGGAAGTTAATTAGCTGCAGGTGATGCTATTAGTACTTTTATGGGAAATATGTCCCTTAATCTTTCTAACCCGAAGAGCTCCTTTCATATTCACTTACATCAGAATACCTCCTGATATATTATTGCTTGTGTCCAAAAGCCTTACCTATTATTAGTGGGGAACTTAATGTGGGATAATGATACGGGGATTGTTAATTGTAAAGATACGTGTACATTTTTGTCTTGCCTCAATCATTCCTGGTGGCGCAGTTTTACGGGGAATATTTATATCCTCAGGACTTGTAAGGAATTTTGGCTACCTGTCAACCTTACGCCACCATGGGAGACATCACCTCCTGAGACTTATATTTGGACTTCCCTTCAGCGGGCCCATTGTGCCCTTGGACTTATAATTGCCTTAGTGATGAGCCTTGTTGCCGTTGCCTCCACTGCAGCTGTGGCAGGGCTCACGCTACATCAAAGCATACAAAATGCTAAATTTGTACAGCAATAGCATGAGCAATCTCACCGGTTGTGGCTTGAACAACAGAACAATGACTCTCAACTTGCTAAAAGATTGGACAATGTGGAACAAGCCTTAACGTGGTTTGGAGATCAGCTCACTGTCCTCAGTACGCAGATAACATTACAATGTGATTGGAACTCCACTCAACTTTGCATAACACCTGTGCCTTTTAATGTTTCTCAAAATTGGACCAAAATCCAAAGATTATTAATAGGCCATAAAAATATTAGTTTGGACATCCAAGAACTCACTCAAAACATTTCCGAAGCATTTCAAAAACAACTACATGTATTGTCTGGAGCAGCTACCCTGCAAGAGGTGGGTCAATGCTTTGCTGCCCTTGACCCATAGACCCAGATGAAAACATGGATTTCTACCATCTCTGGAAATATATTGCTTTGGGCACTCGGATTGAGTCTACTTCTCATGGTAATCCGATGCTCCCTCCATCGCATCCAAAAACAAAGGAAAACACAAGAACAAGTATGGGCTACCTTTCTAGGATTAAGACAAAACTAAAAGGGGGAAATGCTGGGGCCATTGAAAACAATATGCTAAGAATAGATAAGGCTCAAGGACAGTATTTCCAGCTAGTTGCACTTTTAATGAACTCTAGTAGGTGCCAAGAAGGCAGACAAATATGAAAGAGCTTAGAGACAAGGAATTAAGCAGAAGGATACATCTGGGTGCAGAAAGTTTGTTTTGCATTGTATTATTTTTGATGACCTGCGATTTATAGAGTATAAATAAAGTGAGGTGGAGGCTCTAGGCACGGCCGCCATGTTCTCTGTTTGTCTTTGTCTCTTGTGTCTGTTCATTCTCCACCATCACCACCGCGGTCCTCAATATTACGCCTTTTTTCATCTAGGAATATCAATGGTTTACTCTCTGACAGAAAGGAAATAATCAGCGGGACCACTATTCCTAGCCACCGGCAGAAGAATAAATGTGACATTTAGCACTGCACATGTGTTTCCTTAGGTTCTTGAGTACTGCTGTGTAGACTGTCTATACATTTTATGACATATCTACATTTATAAATGAATTAATGTGAATGTATATGCTATCACATTTCATTTCCAACTGCAGAATATCTTAGTTTTAAATCTGTCTACCAAATCTTGACTCTGACAATTATTTTTGGATTGTTACATTAAAATGTACTACCTGGGACAGTCTCCGGGGCTCATGCATGTACTCTCAGGGCTTTGGAAAAGCAGAGGTGGGTAAATCACCTGAGGTCAGGAGTTGGAGACCACTCTGGCTAACATGGTGAAATCCCGTCTCTACTGAAAATACCAAAATTCAGCACACGTGGTGTTGGAACATGTAGTCCCAGCTACGCCCTTATCTCTTATATAGGCTGCTTGCTTGCTCTCTTTGGGGTTCCCTTATAAAATCAACGATGGACACTAAAAGGTGAAACATAAAAACAATTTGCCTTTGCAATATTCTGCAAATAGCTGTCCTAAGTTGTGTTCCTAAATACCTATTCAACTGGCTGTGAAGACTTGCTTGCAAAGGGAGTTGACAGAGAGAGTTCTGGTGAGAAAAGGCCATCTGGAACGTAAGCTGTGCAGCCTAAGGGAGTTCCTTCAAAAGGGCAGATCAAATCTTTGATTCAATCATCAAATTTAAAAACTAGAGAACACACCTTACTTTTACATGTAAATCATAAATATCAGTAAAGAAGTGATTTATTTCATCTTCTCGCCTTATGTCATGAAGCATAATAAATCTCGTATGTGACAAAACTAAGCAATACATCTCTTAGAAATAAAAAACAAAAAGCAAACAGTTAATTGACACAATATTCTTCAAATTCGTCGCACACCACGCATTTGTGATGGAAGAGTTGAATACTTTAACTGGGTTTAAAATTAGCTTAGTTTTATCAGGGAGAGAACACAAGTATTGTAAGTGAAAAAATAACTACAAAATAAAGTAACATCACCCTTGATATGTCTCAGATAATCTTTTTGGTGTGTATGAGACATAGTTTAAAAATCAGCTGTTCAACAAAATAATTTCTCCTCTAATAAAACAAAAGTAGCCTCATAAATGAAAATTGTTACATTCATACAAATTGGGCAGCATATGGTCTCAGAGCCTGGCATCTGCTTTCCATATTCTTCTGGTTTGTGAACCCAAACATTAGTAATTATCTTTACTAAAAAGGTAAAAGTATGCCCTGCAGTAATGAAGGCTGACACAAACCACTTGTTGGACTTGTCCACACATTGCCCACACAATGTTGGCATTTGGATGGGCTACAGAGTCCTTTATTCAGTGCATGGAGTTTACATGACAGCACGTCCTGGGAGTAGTTGGAGATGATACATGGCCCCCACTGTGAGCAGTCATCTGTGTCAACAAAAGTAAAAATGTTCTGTTAGAGCTGGGAGTGTCCTTTTCCTGGGCTCAAATGGCTAAAGTGAACAAAGGTGGAACTCTCTGAATATAATATGAAGATATCCACAACTTGGAATGCAATCTTAAACCAACGTAATTCTTTCTTTAAAAAATATAGTTTTAAAATAACATCTCAGTTATGCGATGAAGTAGTTCTCTCCAAATTTCCTTTGTTGATGTTCTAAGTGACAGTATCACAGAATATGTCCTCATTTGGAAAGACAGTCCTCACTTGGGAAGACATGTAGATGTGTTTATTTCAGATGAGGTAATTTTAGAGTAGGGTGGGTCCCTAAGAAAATCACTAGTGTATTTAGAAAAAGGGAACATTTGGAGATGCACAGAGTGGGAAAATGACACAAGAAGACTGGAGTTACAATGCCACAAGCCAGGGAACTTTCAAAAGCTGTGTGAGAAACTGAACAGATCCTTACCTGAGGACCTGCATAGGAAGCATGGCAACACTGACACCTTGATTTTAGACCATGGCCCTCAGAAATGAGGCAATACATTTCTACTGTCCAAAGTGACTAGATTTTTGGTACTTTGTTGCAATAGTCACAAGAAAGAGAGAATTTACATTCATACAAAATGTGAAGCATATGGTCTCAGAGCCTGGCATCTGTTTTCCATATGCTTCTAGTTTGTGAACCCAAACTTTAGTAATTATCTTTACTAAAAAGGTGAAGGTATGCCAAGGAAGCTGTTCCCAATCCTGGACTGGAGAAGGGTGGCCAATTGCCCCCAAAACCCTCAGACATCTAAAGCATGTTTTACTTCACTCGTGCTGTCTCGACAAACCTAAGTGAATCCTTGGATAAATGGATGTTTTTGAGATTCGATCATGCAGTGGTTTCTTTTACAATGATGATTAATCCTGAAAGACTAGGAACAAATTGTGAAAATGCCTTAACAAGGTGAATCGTAGCAGGAGAAAGAATTAAAATCAACATATGCAACAAATTATTTTTAGGAGTGCTGCTTTGTCGACCAAAGGGCCAGTGGAGTGCATAGAAATTGTAGCTACATCCGGGAAGGCAATACTGCTACAAGTACTGAAAACAAGTTTTAATGAGTAGGGTTTCCATAATAAGAGAAAATAATGTCACAACAACACCTGGCACATAATTCTGTCTATCATATTTTGGGAGCAAGTCCTGAATAGTTGAAAAATATCACACACACAAACATTATACATTGCAAGTTACTTACAACATCAATTCCTTAAAGGTCATTGAAGCTGACTTATGTGCTTGAGAGAAACAGTGCAAACGTGTCAGCCATGTATTGGGAACATACATTGGAAAGCACTGGATTCTTCTAATATCAAAAATCTATGGCCTGTTCACTATGAATGGCAGCATGCCTGGTTTCATACCAAGCCTGGTTTCCGGAAACATTCTTGAGAAGAAAGTCGTGTGTCGTCACTTCTGGTGCTGCTTTTCAGCTTCCTGTGCATGGCCTAGGTGCTCACTCAGGGGAAAGCATGCACGTATGATCCAGACAGGTAGTGCCACTGAGGGTCACTGAGGTTCTTTTTTAACCCTGGAGGTCCTGAGGAAAAAATATGATTCCTGAAAACTGCCTGAATTTTAATGGATGAACCCCAGTAGGTCCTGATGTAAATACGATTCATGAAAACTGTCTGCATACTCATGGATGACATCTCAAGGCCACAGCTTGCTACAGGTGGACTAGGTTTCTATGTGCTCAAGCGGCAGCAATTCATGATGGGTGACATAGTGAATCCAATATCATGGGAAAGTCAGAGGTCATGGTAGTCTGTGCTGAATTTAAGTAAACATAAACAACTCCCAGGACATTCCCTGGCTCACTTCCTTCAGTCTCTGAGACCCCACAGCAAAGCTCATTTAATTTTCTTAGATTCCATTTACCTCCTCAGACCAGAACATCCAGTTCTAAAATCACATTACACTCTATTATTACAGTATGATAAAAATTCTTACAAAATTTAAGCCTCCATATGCAGTTTGGATTCTGCCTTCCCAGCTGGCAAAGACTGCATGTCAACAGCTGGATTATCATAGTGGCCAATAGTTACAAAGTGGAAGCTCCCAGACATGGTAGTCAATATGTGGCTCCTAATGAAGTAAATAATAGTACATATTTTTAGCAGTTAGTATTGAAATTCAAAGATGACTAAAGGGAAGTGTAAAATTCTTCGTTTGTTCTGCTTTCTAATTTCAACCTGGAAGATACCACAAAGCTTGTCATCATTTCCCACATACTAGTGAAGTGGCATGGCATCTCTAATAAACAAATGATAAAGCTGTGATAGTTCTTGTAGAATCCTATGTATTTCCATAAGAAAACTAGAAGACTTCTAACATAAAATCACAGACAACATTCTCATGATCTGAAAGTATGGCACATTCAGCTCAAGGGACCCTGAGTGTCTGCTGGCATAAGCGAGACTTCACTCGGACTGGAGCAGTTAGCACCAGCACTGACACAAGAGTTAACAGAGGTAGATGGTAAGTTAAGGACCATACAAATTGGTGAGAAGACCAAGGAATTAATTAGCTTACCTTAGAAATTTCCATCTGACATCCATTAGGGGAAGCTAAAACCAACTCTCCCTCATGTCACTTACCTAGAAAAGAGAGGCAATGTAGCACTTTGTGCTCTATTTGTCTTCTTTCTACCTGAGCTATGTGTACTGTATATATATGGCCTTGCAAATAAAAGAGACCATTTTATGTCACTTGATACACCAATTTATAAAAAAGGAAGTTTTTTCTTCTATAAAGGATGGAAGAAATAATCCATAAAGGAAGAAATTCTGAGGCACTGAGAGATCTCACAACTAAGTTTAACAGATTGGGGTGGATGTAATAGTTTATGCCTGTAATCCCAGTACTTTGGGGGCTGAGGTAGGCAGACTGCTTGAGCCCAGGAGTTTGAGAACAGCCAAAGCAACAGCATGAAAGAAGAAATTCATCTCTACAAAAATACATCTTTATAGGTATACTGAAATTTATGGGCTCGGTGGCATGTGCCGGTAGTCCCTGTTACTCTGGAGGCTGACAGGGAAGAACCAAATAACCACAGCAGGGGTCAAAGTGGCAGTAAGCTAAAATACCTTGATTCAAAAGAAAAAAAAAAAAAAAAAAAAAAAGAAAGAAAGAAAAGAGAAAAAAGAAAAAAAAAACTTCAGCAGATTCGCAAAAGAAATAAACCTATGAGAAACTGGGGAATAATATAAGCGATTCCACAGCTTCTAGCACAGATAAATAAAATATAACAATATAGGTGAATGATGGATGGGTGGGAACATGGATAGTTATACTCAATGGTAACACCACTATGTGTATCTTTTTGTTTGTTTGTTTGTTTTGTTTTGTTTTGAGACGTTGAGAGTCTCGCTCAGTCACCCAGGCTGGAGTGCGGTGGCAGGATCTTGGCTCATTGCAAGCTCCACCTCCCGGGTTCATGACATTCTCCTGCCTCAGCCTCACTAGCAGCTAGGACCACAGGCATCCTCCACCATGCCTGGTTAATTTTTTGCACTTTTAGTAGAGACAGGGTTTCACTGTGTGAGCCAGAATGGTCTCGATCAACTGACCTCGTGATCCACCCACCTCTGCCTCCCAAAGTGCTGGGATTACAGGCCTGAGCTACATGCCAGACCCACTGGGTGTATTTCTGACACAAGGGGTTTGAAATCCAACGAAGCTAGGTTCTATCTAGCTCTTACTTCCTTGCAATGTGACCAGAACTACCATGTGAGGTGGGGGACTTTAGCCTTGTCAACATTCCCACTGCCATCTAAGCTACTCTCATGCTTCAATGACAGAGTTAAGGTTTTATCTGCAACCAGGGTATCCCACAGAGCCAATAATATTCACCATCTGGTCTTTCTTTCTTTTCTTTTTTTTTTTATTATATTTTAACTTCTAGGGTACATGTGCATAACGTGCAGGTTTGTTACATATGTATACTTGTGCCATGTTGGTGTGCTGCACCCATCTACTCATCAGCACCCATCAATTCATCATTAATATCATGTATACCTCCCAATGCAATCCCTCCTCCCTCCCCCCTCCACATGATAGGCCCCAGTGTGTGATGTTCCCCTTCCCAAGTCCAAGTGATCTCATTGTTCAGTTCCCACCTATGAGTGAGAACATGCAGTGTTTGGTTTTCTGTTCTTGTGATAGTTTGCTTAAAAATGATGGTTTCCAGCTGCATCCATGTCCCTACAAAGGACACAAACTCATCCTTTTTTATGGCTGCATAGTATTCCATGGTATATATGAGCCACATTTTCTTAATCCAGTCTGTCACAGATGGACATTTGGGTTGATTCCAAGTCTTTGCTATTGTGAATAGTGCCACAATAAACATACGTGTGCATGTGTCTTTGTAGTAGAATAATTTATAACCCTAACCTTTGCCCCTGCTTTAGAAAATAGATGAAAAACAGATTGATATAGAAAAATGGGATAATAAAGACAAGCAGGAATGACATGACATACCAGCCATGAAAAACTAGAAGGACTAGTAATAATTATCCAGAGAATGTAATGGGAGAAAGGATGGAGAGTGAAAAACTGAAGAAGGTAAACAATCATATTATGAATTATGGCTGGGCTAAATTTTAGAGCTGAAGTTTGCCAAAGGAAATGCTTGTTACTTTCTTCAGCACAAACATTGAAGCAGCAGTGCCAAAAAAAATGGAGGGGCAAGTGTGTGTTTGTGTGTGTTTGGGTGTGTGTGGTTTGCATGTGTGTGTGGGTGCGAGTGTGGGTGTGTCGGTGTGTAAGGGAGATAACATGCATCCACACACTCATCCCCATATAAGAAGCCACAAATGGGTGAGCAACATGGTGCTAAGTCAGCAGGAGGACAGACAGAAGGGAATTCAAAGAACAATTGCACTGAGGTACTGTTTCCAACTACACAGATGGGCAGAAGACAGAGCTTACTTCATACACATTCCGTGCTTGGTGTGAGTTGTTAATTTCATTTTGCTTTTGTAAACAGCTGAAGTGGCAAGAAGGCTGTAATTTTTTGTTCAATTTTGACAAAGAAAACTCTCAGGTGAAGTGGAAGAATGGGAAATCCTGGGAGAAAATGACCCCATTGTCACAGGAAGGGAAGGGAATAGCTGCAATCACTTAGCAAAGACTTGAGGGTATTGGGCAAAGGTGAGACACATATTGGGAATCTGCACTGTCCAATCTGTGGAACTTTCTCCAAGGATGCAAATGTTGTACATCTGTGCTGTCCAATATGAAAGCCAGTGAGTGCACATTAGAAATATGGCTACTGTAACTGTAGAACTGAATTTTAGTTAAACCAGAATAGTCACATGTGGATAGTGGCTATGCAATAGACAGCACAGGTCTAGATCCAAGATTCCAAGCCAGTGGCACAATCTTGACTCACTGCAAATTCAACGCCCCAGCTTCAGGAGATTCTCCTGCCTCAGACTGCTGAGTAGCTGAGATTAAAGTCACAAACAATCACTCCAGGGTAAGTTTTGTAATATTAATATAGACAGAGTTTCACCCTACAGCCCAAGCTGGGCTTGAACTCCTAGCCTCAAGTCATCTGCGGACCTCAGCCTCTGAAACTACTGAGATTAGAGTCATGAGCCAGCGTGCCCAGGCCAGTTTCAATATTTTTTAATAAAATGTCTGTGACATCCACCACCTTCCCTTCACCCACAAAACAAGTATTACTTAGAATTCCAATATGTAATGAAAATAAAGCAACTGCAATGACGGATATACCTGCATTGGCATGAGTGTGTGTTCATGGGCTGCTCGAGTTTTCCATTGCTTTAAATAGGGGTCTTTGAAGAATCTCCAAGCAACCCTTGTACCAGAGGCCCTGAGGAGGTAGCTACACAGAATTAGATAGTAGATTAAATTGGGAAATTGAGGACAACAGGAGAACCTAGGATCGTTTCCAAATGTCTAGCTGTGGGGAACAAAGAGAATGTGGCCTCTCTTCTAAGATGACCGCATCCCAATCTCCAAAACTTGTGAGTATGTTACACCCCTGGGACAGAGGCAAGGCTCTGAGGGCAGAGATTTTCCCTCATTTTGTCCATTCTGGGCTGGGCATTCAACTCGGGCCATGACTGGGAGGAAGCTGTTGATGGGAGTAGGCTGGCGCCTGATGACTTAGGAATACACAAGTGCACCTCATTGGGGACAGGTGGAAATGAAGGCTCCTTGATGTTTCTTAAAACCCGTTTCACTGCTAAGCCACTCAGGGCTTCCCCAGAGGCTTTTTTCAGTAGCTCACCTGAACGACTGGTTTTTTTCAGTCGTTCGCCTTCCCTCTACCCACCAGGTAACCTGTAACCATTGTGTCTTCTAGTCCAACTTGCTCCCTGTGTGTGACATGTTGAGTCAAGATGAGCAGGGGAAAAGGTAGACCAAATGTTGAAGGACTGGGTGGGGACGGGGCACACTTAAAGTATCAGAATTAGCTTCATCTGTTCCATAATTTTAAAAGTGTTACCTGTAACAAGTAGTTCACATTTAAATTCATCCAATGTTTGGGTTTCAAGACTCTATCTTGAAACATTACAGTGTCTTTGAAGCCATTGAGAATATGTTGTGTTTGAGTCGACTTAAAGGAGAATGTTCAAATTGAACTGACATAAACACAGGAGCAGAAAGCATTTATATAATGAACACATTTTAGTAAGATGAGGCCCGTGTTATAAATCTGGCTTACAGGTTCTTAAACTAGCAAGTGGGTTTGTAATACATTTGGATGAGGGGCCTTGACATCACATAGAAAACACTAGTGTGCTTTTTTAATAGTTTGGGCAATGAACACTTTCATCTTTAAAGTATATTGATATGCCTGAATATTTAATTTGAGCAGCAAACATCTGTAGGCATACTTTATATTTGGATTAACAGCTAGGAATAGGATTATTCAATGTGTTTTCATTGCAATATGCATTTCAAAAGCATATTTTACGTTTAAATTGTGTAGATATATCCTGTGTATATATCCTCTTAAAACTTAAGTTATCTGGTGTGAACATTTCTCTTCCTTAAAAGTTTCTTGAAATCTTCATTTTTAGTGGCAACAGGCTTACCTTTGGATATGTTTGTAACATAAAAGCAGTCTTTTGTTGTTTAATATTTTGGTTATATTTTCCAGCTGTGCACAGAGGTGTGATGAACTGGCAGAATTTGTTCCTATACTTCATATCCCAAGCATAAGCTGATGAAATGGGCTTCCAGGGAAGTGAAGTTTTTTGTTTTCGTTTTTGTTTTTTTGTTTGTTTGTTTGTTTGTTTTGCTTTTCCTATCCACCAATATGTCTGTCTGTAGCAATATATTGACAATGATTATTTTTTAAAGTAAATATTTGTCCCCCTGTTGATGGAGATTTAGTTGTCTTATTGGTTGCCCTTTTCCAATAGAGGCAGCCAATAGGCAGTGTGCACCATTTGTGTTAGTGTAAATGTATAGCTGTGTGAATTGACAGATTTGGAATGAGTAGATGAAAACACACTTGCATTTTAAATATATATAAGCCCCGAGACATTCCTCTTCCAAGTGAATGAGCACAGCTATGCTACCACTCCATTGCCAACATTAGCGTTATGAAACTTTTGCTCTTAACAGTGTTCTAGGGAAAATAATGGTTCTTTTGTTTCATTAATTTGCATTTATGATTTTGTTCATGTTTATTGAACATCTGCTAATCTTGCTCATACTTGTTAGACATTTTATTTTTTTCTCTAATCTGTGCATGCTTTTCCCCATTTTTCAGTTTTGTTCTCTTTTGTTTTAACTGATTTGTAAGAGCTGCTTAACAATATTAAATGTCATCATTTTAATCCTGGTTATGCCTCCATATTATTGCAACTATTTTTTCCAGTGTATTATTTTTCTTTATTTTATGCCATATGTAAACTTTTAATTTTTATGTAGTGAGATTGATAAATATTTCTCCTTATTCCTTCCAGGTTTTGTAACATGCTTGGGAAGGACATTTTTCAGATTTATTCTTAAAAGTTACAACCAAAGTGACTCATTCTTGTGATCTCAGCATTTTGGAAGACCTAGACAGGAGGATCACTTGAGGCCACGAGTTTCAGATCAGCCTGGGTGGGCAACATGGGAAGACTCTGTCTCTCCAAAAAATAAATTAATAAATTAATAAATAAATACATTTGCTGTGCATGGTGGATGGTGGTAAACGCCTGAGCATTTTCAACATATAGGAAAGTTGAAAGAATTCTAGTCAGCACTTAGATACCTACCACTGATATTTCACTGAAACATTTATGTTATATATGCTTCATCATTTTACTGTGTCCACATATTCATTTATCTTGCAGTGTTTTTTTGTTTGTTTGTTTGTTTTGTATTTCAAAGTAAACTGGAGACACCTATGCTTTCCCCTAAGTATACACTTTACTTTTGAATGAGAAGTCTGGTCGCTTATGTACCTCATGATGCTTCTGTGTTCTAATTTGACCTGTTACTTTTTAATAGCTGACAACTTTCTACTTATTGATGATGATCAGTTGGCAGATACTTATCCTCAGCATATAAACTTTGAGTCTTTAGAAATAAAGCTAAATGAATATAAGAAAGAAATAGAAGAGCAACTTCTGGCAGAAATGTGTCAAAAGGTAATCTTTATCTTGTTACAGATAACAAGAGTCATGTTTTTGTTTGTCATCTAAAGATTAAATCTTAGGTATATTTGAAAAACACCTGGAACGTTTAATAAAAACTGGGATACTTTACCGTAGTGCATAGCAATATTTTTCCAATGAGATTTGTTTATGCCTTTTGATTGAGTTCTACAAATACAGTAAATGATATAAAACTGTAGATGAAAACAATAAAATATATTTGGACAGATCGTTAATGTGGAGCCCAGCTGTGGAGAGAGACTCTGTTACTGTTCTTATAGTATACTGACTGGAACTCTTATTTTTCTAAATCAATTTGCAGTTGAAGTGTTTTGGGGAAGTTGTAAGAGAGTTTGAGATGGAATTAGCTGTGCTCTGAAATGATTTTGAGACAGCTGATCAAGAAGAATCTGAAGCCCTCATTTTTCAGAAAAAGAGTATCCTTAAGAGAAATCAGAAGCTCCAAGAGGTGGCATTTACAAGTATTTTCCTGGGTGGCTATTTCCTACAGTTATTACTGGATTGACCCAAGATCCCAGAAACGAGATGTTACAGTTGATGGAACAAGGCCCCAGAAGAGCAGTAGGGACTGTAGCCAAGTGTGCAAATAAGGAATGATGGGCCTTGAAAAGGATACACATTCAGGTCTTGTCACCAAAATGTGATAGTCAGGATTACCTGCCAGGTGTTGCTTCAACATTATTTTCTCATATGTTGAGAACACTACTCGTTAAAACCTGTGTTGAGTACTTGTAGCAGTATTGCTTTCTGGGAAGCAATTACTGATATATAATTTCTGTGCACTCCACTGGCCTTGTGGTGTAGTGTAGAGTAATAAAAGTTCCTTGATGAAATAGTCTTCAAGTTAGAAACATGCAGTATATTCATCATGGAAGTATTGAATACAAAACTGGGTTTAAAATGAGCTTAGTTTTATCGTAAAGAGCACATAAACTTTTAAAGTGAGAAAATCACTATACAATAAAGTAAAATAACTCCTGATATGATTCAGATAGACTTTTTTGTGTGTATGAAACTTAGTTTTATAATTAACTGTCTTATAAAATGTCCCCTCCTCCAATAAAAGAAATGCAGCCCCATAAATGAAAACTTTTACACTTATACCTGACTGCAAAGTCTGCAGACTCAGAGCCTGGCATCTATGTTCCATGTTCTTCTAGTTTGTGAACCCAAACTTTATTTATCTACACTAAACATGTAAGGATATGGTCTGCAGTGTTGAATGCTGACACAAACTGCTCATTGAACTTGTCCACAGTTTCAAGTACATGTTGTTCAACAGCCACATGTTCTCATCTATGAGGTCAAGAGAGACATGAGCTATGAACTTGTTCAGATCACGATTGTTGTACTAGATGACAGTGTGAAAAACAATAGATTAACATTTTTGTATGGCATAAAGAATTCCGGCATTCCATTCTGTAGTTGTATAGGTGTTTTCTTTGTGGCGGGAAGAAAGTTGGCTTTTCATTTGTTGCTGCTTTCTAGAAAAATGTAAGAGATCTCTTTTCACATTCTATTTTATTTTGAAAATTTTAATCTAAATCTCAAAGAATAGAAACAGTCAATTAATAAACAAAATGTTGTATAAATATATATCCTGTGGAAAAAAGGTGCTATTCACAGCAGTCTTCAACATCTAAGAGAAAGCTGAGAAAGCTGGGCTTTCGAAAAGTAGCACCATATAAGCAGTAGAGACCGTTGAAATGGCACTTGTACTGGCTACAAGAGGTCTCTTTCGGCTACATGGATCTTACATGGAAGTGGGTCTTGGGAGTAGCTAGCGATGATGCTCAGCCCCAGCTGTAAGCAGTTGTGTGTCAACCACAGGTCACAGTTCTGTCAGAGCTAGGAGTGTCCTCTTCCTTGCTGAAATGGCTAAAGTGAACAGAAGGTGGGACTGTCTGACTATCATGTGAAAAAGGAATTCACAACTTGGAATGCAATCTTACTCCAATGTAAGATTGAAATAAGATTTTTTGAAGGACACTTCAATTATGGGTTGAAATGTGTCCTCTGAAATTTGTTGTTGTTGTTGTTGTTGTTGTTGAAGTTCTAAGTGACAGTACCTCAGAATGTGACCTTGTTTGGGAAGAGGGTCACTGTACATGGGGTGATTGAGTTTATATTGCAATAGGGTGGGCCTCTAATCCAACCACTGGTATATTTAGAAAAAGGGAGAATTTGGAGATTCACACAAGAAGAAAAATGACACAAGAAGACTGGAATTATGTTGCCAGAAACCAAGGAACTTCCAGAAGCTGGGAGAGAGGCTGAACAGATACTGGTTCTGGTTCATGCATAGGGGACATGGCCCCAAATGATTTCAGACAATGGCCCTCAGTAGTAGGACAATAAATTTCTTTTTTTTTTATTATTATACTTTAAGTTCTAGGGTACATGTGCATAACGTTTATATCATGTATAACTCCCCAATGCAATCCCTCCTTCCTCCCTCCTCCCCCTGATAGGCCCCAGTGAGTGATGTTCCCCTTCCCGAGTCCAAGTGATCTCATTGTTCAGTTCCCACCTATAAGTGAGAACATGCGGTGTTTGGTTTTCTCTTCTTGTGATAGTTTGCTAAGAATGATGGTTTCCAGCTGCATCCATGTCCCTACAAAGGACGCAAACTCATCCTTTTTGATGGCTGCATAGTATTCCATGGTGTATATGTGCCACACTTTCTTAATCCAGTCTGTCACACATGGAAATTTGGGTTGATTCCAAGTCTTTGCTATTGTGAATAGTGCCGCAATAAACATACGTGTGCATGTGTCTTTGTAGTAGAGTAATTTATAATCCTTTGGGTATATACCCAGTAGTGGGATGGCTGGGTCATATGGTACATCTAGTTCTAGATCCTTGAGGAATCGCCATACTGTTTTCCATAATGGTTGAACTAGTTTACAATCCCACCAACAGTGTAAAAGTGTTCCTATTTCTCCACATCCTCTCCAACACCTGTTATTTCCTGACTTCTTCATGATTGCCATTCTAACTGGTGTGAGATGGTATCTCGTGGTTTTGATTTGCATTTCTCTGATGGCGAGTGATGATGAGCATTTTTTCATGTGTCTCTTGGCTGTATGGATGTCTTCTTTTGAGAAATGTCTGTTCATATCCTTTGCCCACTTTTTGATGGGGTTGTTTTTTTCTTGTATATTTGTTTGAGTTCTTTGTAGATTCTGGATATTAGCCCTTTGTCAAATGAGTAGATTGCAAAAATTTTCTCCCATTCTGTAGGTTGCCTGTTCACTCTGATGGTAGTTTCTTTTGCTGTGCAAAAGCTCTTTAGTTTAATTAGATCCCATTTGTCAATTTTGGCTTTTGCTGCTGTTGCTTTTGGTGTTTTAGATATGAAGTTCTTGCCCATGCCTATGTCCTGAATGGTACTACCTAGATTTTCTTCTAGGATTTTTATGGTATTAGGTCTAACATTTAAGTCTCTAATCCATCTTGAATTAATTTTCGTATAAGGAGTAAGGAAAGGATCCAGTTTCAGCTTTCTACTTATGGCTAGCCAATGTTCCCAGCACCATTTATTAAATAGGGAATCCTTTCCCCATTTCTTGTTTCTCTCAGGTTTGTCAAAGATCAGATGGCTGTAGATGTGTGGTATTATTTCTGAGGACTCTGTTCTGTTCCATTGGTCTATTTCTCTGTTGTGGTACCAGTATCATGCTGTTTTGGTTACTGTAGCCTTGTAGTATAGTTTGAAGTCAGGTAGCGTGACGCCTCCAGCTTTGTCCTTTTGACCTAGGATTGTTTTGGCAATGCGGGCTCTTTTTTGGTTCCATATGAACTTTAAACCCGTTTTTTCCAATTCTGTGAAGAAACTCATTGGTAGCTTGATGGGGATGGCATTGAATCTATAAATCACCTTGGGCAGTATGGCCATTTTCACGATATTGATTCTTCCTATCCATGAGCATGGTATGTTCTTCCATTTGTTTGTGTCCTCTTTGATTTCACTGAGCAGTGGTTTGTAGTTCTCCTTGAAGAGGTCCTTTACATCCCTTGTAAGCTGGATTCCTAGGTATTTTATTCTCTTTGAAGCAATTGTGAATGGAAGTTCATTCCTGATTTGGCTCTCTGCTTGTCTGTTACTGGTGTATAAGAATGCTTGTGATTTTTGCACATTAATTTTGTATCCTGAGACTTTGCTGAAGTTGCTTATCAGCTTAAGGAGATTTTCGGCTGAGACAATGGGTTTTTTTTTTAATTATATTTTAAGTTCTAAGGTACATGTGCATGACGTTTATATCATGTATAACTCCCCAATGCAATCCCTCCCTCCTCCCCCCTCCCCATGATAGGCCCCAGTGTGTGATGTTCCCCTTCCCGAGTCCAAGTGATCTCATTGTTCAGTCAACCTATGAGTGAGAACATGCGGTGTTTGGTTTTCTCTTCTTGTGATAGTTTGCTAAGAATGATGGTTTCCAGCTGCATCCATGTCCCTACAAAGGACGCAAACTCATCCTCTTTTATGGCTGCATAGTATTCCATGGTGTATATGTGCCACATTTTCTTAATCCAGTCTGTCACACATGGACATTTGGGTTGATTCCAAGTCTTTGCTATTGTGAATAGTGCCGCAATAAACATACGTGTGCATGTGTCTTTGTAGTAGAGTAATTTATAATCCTTTGGGTATATACCCAGTACTGGGATGGGGAAAGGATATGAACAGACATTTCTCAAATGAAGACATCCATACAGCCAACAGACACATGAAAAAATGCTCATCATCACTCGCCATCAGAGAAACGCAAATCAAAACCACAATGAGATACCATCTCACACCAGTTAGAATGGCAACCATTAAGAAGTCAGGAAACAACAGGTGTTGGAGAGGATGTGGAGAAATAGGAACACTTTTACACTGTTGGTGGGATTGTAAACTAGTTCAACCATTATGGAAAACGGTATGGCGATTCCTCAAGGATCTAGAACTAGACGATGGGGTTTTCTAAATATACAATCATGTCATCTGCAAACAGGAAAAATTTGACTTCTTCTTTTCCTAACTGGATGCCCTTGATTTCTTTCTCTTGCCTGATTGCCCTAGCCAGAACTTCCAACACTATGTTGAATAGGAGTTGTGAGAGAGGGCATCCCTGTCTTGTGCCAGTTTTCAAAGGGAATTTTTCCAGTTTTTGCTCATTCAGTATGATATTAGCTGTGGGTTTGTCATAATACCTCTTATTATTTTGAGGTACGTTCCATCAATACCGAATTTATTGAGCGTTTTTAGCATAAAGGGCTGTTGAATTTTGTCAAAAGCCTTTTCTGCATCTATTGAGATAATCATGTGGTTCTTGTCTTTGGTTCTGTTTATATGCTGGATTACGTTTATTGATTTGCGAATGTTGAACCAGCCTTGCATCCCAGGGATGAAGCCCACTTGATCATGGTGGATAAGCTTTTTGATGTGCTGCTGAATCCGGTTTGCCAGTATTTTATTGAGAATTTTTACATCGATGTTCATCAAGGATATTGATCTAAAATTCTCTTTTTTTGTTGTGTCTCTGCCAGGCTTTGGTATCAGAATGATGTTGGCCTCATAAAATGAGTTAGGGAGGATTCCCTCTTTTTCTATTGATTGGAAAAGTTTCAGAAGGAATGGTACCAGCTCCTCCTTCTCCCTCTGGTAGAATTCAGCTGTGAATCCATCTGGTCCTGGACTTTTTTTGGTGGGTAGGCTATTAATTGTTGCCTCAATTTCAGAGCCTGCTGCTATTGGTCTATTCAGGGATTCAACTTCTTCCTGGTTCAGTCTTGGGAGAGTGTAAGTGTCCAGAAAATTATCCATTTCTTCTAGATTTTCTAGTTGATTTGCGTAGAGTCATTTATAGTAATCTCTGATGGTTGTTTGTATTTTGTATTTTTTATTGCGTCTATTTGATTCTTCTCTCTTTTCTTCTTTAGTAGTCTTGCTAGTGGTCTGTCAATTTTGTTGATCTTTTCAAAAAACCAACCCCTGGATTCATTGATTTTTTGGAGGGTTTTTTGTGTCTCTATCTCCTTCAGTTTGCTCTGATCTTAGTTATTTCTTGCCTTCTGCTAGCTTTTGAATGTGTTTGCTCTTGCCTCTCTAGTTCTTTTAATGTGATGTTAGAGTGTCATTTTAGATCTTTCCTGCTTTCTCTTGTGGGCATTTAGTGCTATAAATTTCCCTCTACACACTGCTTTAAATGTGTCCCAGAGATTCTGGTATGTTGTATCTTTGTTCTCATTGGTTTCAAAGAACATCATTATTTCTGCTTTCATTTCGTTATGTACCCAGTAGTCATTCAGGAGCAGGTTGTTCAGTTTCCATGTAGTTGAGCGGTTTGATTGAGTTTCTTAGTCCTGAGTTCTAGTTTGATTGCACTGTGGTCTGAGAGACAGTTTGTTATCATTTCTGTTCTTTGACATTTGCTGAGGAGTGCTTTACTTCCAATTATGTGGTCAATTTTGGAATAAGTGCGATGTGGTGCTGAGAAGAATGTATATTCTGTTGATTTGGAGTGGAGAGTTCTATAGATGTCTATTAGGTCCGCTTGTGCAGAGATGAGTTCAATTCCTGGATATCCTTGTTAACTTTCTGTCTCGTTGATCTGTCTAATGTTCACAGTGGAGTGTTGAAGTCTCCCATTATTATTGTATGGGAGTCTAAGTCTCTTGTAGGTCTCTAAGGACTTGCTTTATGAATCTGGGTGCTCCTGTATTGGGTGCATATATATTTAGGAGAGTTAGCTCTTCCTGTTGATTGATCCCTTTACCATTATGTAATGGCCTTCTTTGTCTCTTTTTATCTTTGATGGTTTAAAGTCTGTTTTATCAGAGACTAGGATAGCAACCCCTGCTTTTTTTTGTTCTCCATTTGCGTGGTAGATCTTCCTCCATCCCTTGATTTTGAGCCTATGTATGTCTCTGCATGTGAGATGCGTCTCCTGAATATAGCAGACTGATGGGTCTTGACTCTTTATCCAGTTTTCCAGTCTGTGTCTTTTAATTGGAGCATTTTGTCCATTGACATTTAAGGTTAATATTGTTATGTGTGAACTTGATCCTGTCATTATGATATTAACTGGTTATTTTGCTCATTAGTTGATGCAGTTTCTTCCTACCCTCGACGGTCTTTACATTTTGGCATGTTTTTGCAATGGCTGGTACCGGTTGTCCCTTTCCATGTTTAGGGCTTCCTTCAGGGTCTCTTGTAAGGCAGGCCTGGTGGTGACAAAATCTCTAAGCTTTTGCTTCTCTGTAAAGGATTTTATTTCTCCTTCACTTATGAAACTTATTTTGGCCGGATATGAAATTCTGGGTTTAAAATTCTTTTCTTTAAGAACGTTGAATATTGGCCCCCACTCTCCTTCTGGCTTGTAGAGTTTCTTCGGAGAGATCTGCTGTTAGTCTGATGGGCTTCCCTTTGTGGGTAACCCAACCTTTCTCTCTGGCTGCCCTTAAGATTTTTTCCTTCATTTCAACTTTGGTGAATCTGGCAATTATGTGTCTTGGAGTTGCTCTTCTGGAGGAGTATCTTTGTGGCGTTCTCTGTATTTCTTGAATTTGAATGTTGGCCTGCCCTTCTAGGTTGGGGAAGTTCTCCTGGATGATATCCTGAAGAGTGTTTTCCACCTTGGTTCCATTTCCCCCCTCACTTTCAGGCACCCCAATCAGACGTAGATTTGGTCTTTTTACATAATCCCATAATTCTTGCAGTCTTTGTTCATTTCTTTTTCTTCTTTTTCCTTTTGGTTTCTCTTCTCGCTTCATTTCATTCATTTGATCCTCAATCGCTGATACTCTTTCTTCCAGTTGATCGAGTCGGTTACTGAAGCTTGTGCATTTGTCACGTATTTCTCGTGTCATGGTTTTCATCTCTGTCATTTCGTTTATGATCTTCTCTGCATTAATTAGTCTAGCTGTCAATTCTTCCACTCTTTTTTCAAGATTTTTAGTTTCTTTGCACTGGGTACGTAATTCCTCCTTTAGCTCTGAGAAGTTTGATGGACTGAAGCCTTCTTCTCTCATCTCGTCAAAGTCATTCTCTGACCAGCTTTGATCCGTTGCTGGCGATGGGCTGCGCTCCTTTGCAGGGGGAGATGCGCTCTTATTTTTTGATTTCCAGCTTTTCTGCCCTGCTTCTTCCCCATCTTTGTGGTTTTATCTGTCTCTGGTCTTTGATGACGATGACGTACTGATGGGGTTTTGGTATAGGTGTCCTTCCTGTTTGATAGTTTTCCATCTGACAGTCAGAAGGACTGTCTGTTGGTCTGTTGGAGATTGCTTGAGGTCCACTCCAGACCCTGTTTGCCTGGGTATCAGCAGCAGAGGTTGCCGAAGATAGAATATTGCTGAACAGCAAGCGTACCTGTCTGATTCTTCCTTTGGCAATTTCCTCTCAGGGATGACTCCACCCTGTGAGGTGTGGAGTATCAGACTTCCCCTAGTGGGGGATGTCTCCCAGCTAGGCTACTCAGGGGTCAGGGACCCACCTGAGCAGGCAGTCTGTCCGTTCTCAGATCTCAACCTCTGCATTGGGAGATCCACGGCTCTCCCCAAAACTGTCAGACAGAGTCGTTCACGTCTGCACTGCCCCCACTACCTCCCCTATTGGACCTCAGCTGTGGGCTGTCCCCAGAGGTGGAGTCTACAGAGACAGGCAGGCTTCCTTGAGCTGCTGTGAGCTCCACCCAGTTCGAGCTTCCCTACCTACTTTGTTTACCTACTTCAGCCTCAGCAATGGCGGGCACCCCTCCCCCAGCCTCGCTGCTGCCTTGAGGATAGATCGCTACAGACTGGTGTGTTAGCAGTGAGTGAGGCTCCGTGGGCATGGGACCCTCCCAGCCAGGTGTGGGATATATTCTCCTGGTGTGCCTGTTTCCTTAAAGCGCAGTATTGGGGTGGGAGTTACCCGATTTTCCAGGTGTTATGTGTCTCAGTTCCCCTGGCTAGGAAAACGGATTTCCTTCCCCCTTGTGCTTCCAGGTGAGGCGATGCCTCGCCCTGCTTCAGCTCACGCTGGTCAGGCTGCAGCAGCTGACCAGCACGGATTGTCCAGCACTCCCTAGAGAGATGACCCCATTACCTCAGTTGAAAATGCAGAAATCACCGGTCTTCTGTGTCACTCACGCTGGGAGTTGGAGACTGGAGCTGTTTCTATTCGGCCATCTTGCTCCGCCCCCCTGAACAATAAATTTCTTCTGCTCAAAGCCCCTACGTTTCTGGCATTGAGTTACAGCAGCCACAGGAAACCTCCTTGCTGAGGAGGCTGTTCCCATTCCCAGAGTGGATAAGGGTGCCTTGTGGCATTGAAATCCCCTGCCCAGTTAAATCATGTTTCACTTCACTCATGTCGCCATTGAAAAGCTAAGTGAATCCTTAGAGGAGTGCATGATTTTCCTTCTGGCTCACAGCAGTGTTTTCCTTTACAATGATGATCAATCCTGAAGGATTAGGAGCAAATTGTGAAAAGGCTTTAACAAGATGAGTGGTGGCAGGAGAAAGAACTGAAATCAAATTATGCAGCAGTGTATTTTTAAGTGTCCTCCTTTGTCCACCACAAGGCCAGTGGAATGCACAGAAGTTGTATATAAGTAACTGCCTCCCAGAAAGCAATACTGCTACAAGTACTCAGAACAATTTTCAATGAGTAGTGTTCTCAACCTATGGACCTGTTAGGTGGTGAAAGGGTTGGCCCCACTCTCTGGCAACTCATGAAAGGTGGTATTTTACTTACTATTCCTGTTGGAACTGACTGGGCTCTTATTCGTGTTGCTTTGCTTCCTTTTCAGTTTAGTGATCCTCTTCAACTGCCACAAGTTAACATGGATGGTGAGCTGCAGCCTTCACCTCGGGTACCTGGCCACCTACTAGCCCTCCTTCTAATCATGAAGAGGAATTCAATCTCTCCTTGTTTTCTCCACAACAGGAGGAATGTGGTGATGATCCCCTCTCTCTGCCTCCTATCTCAGAACCTGTATATGTTACCTCTTCCTCTGCTAAGCCAATGACCTCTCTGCCAGAGGAGGATGTGTGGCATTCATCAGAATGGTCCGTTTCTCATTCCTCTCATCCTTTTGGACCTCTCTCCTCTTCTAAGCCCACTGTTTCTTTTGACGCTCCAGGGCCCCTTCTTTCAGAGGCTTGGAATCCTGCTTCCCCCTGTCAGCATCTCAGCACCCTCACTCTCCTTCTCTTCCTGTGCCCCTACTCAATGGATGTGTGAGTCACCTGCTTGGGTAGAGCAGTTGTCACTTTTCAAACACAAATTGGAGGCTTTCATTGAAATTGTTAATGATTTACTAAACACAAACACTATTCAGTTCTCCTTGTCTTCATAGAACTCACCTGTGTTTGTTAAATGAAAAAAGTCAGAAAAATGGAGGATTGGAACAGACTTAAGAGCTGTTAATTCAGTTATTAAACCTATGGGGTGTTACAAGCCACTATGCCCTCCCCCTCCATGATTTCTAAGGAGTGGTCTTTATAATCATTGACCTTAAAGTCTGTTTTTTTCATATTCCTTGAGACAAGCGAGAGTGTGAAAAATTTGCTTTCACTACACCTTCCTTTAACAATTCAGCTCCCACAGCTAGATATCAATGGAAAGTTTCACCTCAAGGATGATTAACAGTCCTACTGTTTGTCAGTTGTTTGTCAGTACTGTGTTACATCCGACAGACTTTTAAAAATAATCACATTCTTACTTATATAGATGACATACTGATTGCTGCTCCTAGTAAAGATGAATAAATTCAATGTTTTACCCCTTCAAAATTAGCTGTTGCCAATGCAGAACTCCACATTGCTCCTGATAAAATTCCACAAGCCACTCCTTTTCTGTACTTAGGAATGCAGCTAGAAACTTGCTCCATTAAGCCCCTAAAGATCTAACTTCATACTGACAATTGAAGCACCTTAAATTATTTTCAAAAATTACTAGGTGACATCCATTATCTCAGACCAAACCTAGAATTCCCTACTTATGCATTATCTCATCTATTTGCTACATTATCAGGAGATACAGATTTAAAATGTTCTCGCTCTCTATCTGAATCAGCAAAGCAAGAGTTGTCTTTTGTAGAACAAAGAGTGAGAGAGGTCCAAGTTTCTCATATTGACCAAAATTTGCCTTTGCAATTTTTAGTTTTTCCTTCCATCCGCTCTCCTATGGGACTTATAGTACAAAATGATTCTCTAATCGAATGGATATTACTTCCTAATTCAGCCTCTAAAACTCCTCCAATATATCTTGATCAAATGGCCACTTTAATTGGGTTGGGACGTCAATGTATCATTAAAATTTCTGGCTTTGATCCAAACATCATCGTGGTCACTTTGTCAAAAGAAGAAGAAAAAAAAAGTTAAAAATGTCTTTTCTTCAACTTTATGTTGGCAGACAAATCTCCCTGACTTCACTGGCACTATTGATAATCATTTGCCTAAGTCAAAATTCTTTCCATTTCTGTGAAATGCTTCCTGAATTCTACCAAAACTTACTCATCCATCACCACCAGAGGCAACCATTACCGTTTTTACTGATGGATCCAGTAATAGAAATGCAGGGTATATAGGACCAAAAGATAAAATAATTTCTATTCCATACACTTCTGCTCAAAAAGCCGTGTTGTTTGCTGTTATCTCTGCATTACAAGATTTTGATCAGCCTCTTTATATTGTCTCTGACTCAACTTATGTAGTCCATGCCACTAAGGCCACAGAAACAGCTACCATCACAATATTGGTGACACTAATCTGTTTTCCTTATTCTCTTTGTTACAAAAAACTGTCAGAAACCAAAGCCACCCTTTTTTCATTACTCACATTCATTCTCATACTAATTTGTCTGGCTCTTTATCTAGTGGTAATCATACAGTTGATACGCTAGTTTATCTAGCCATTACAGATGCAGAACAATGCTATCAACTCACTCATACTAATGCCTGAGGTCTTAAACATAAATATTCTCTAAATTGGAAACAAGCTAAACAAATTGTACAACACTGTTCTCAATGGTAGGTTCTTGTCTTACCCACACAATCTCCTGGAGTTAATCCCTGAGGCCTTTCTCCTAATTTTATCTGGAAAATGGATGTTACTCATAATCTTTCTTTTGGAAAATTAGCTTATATGTGTGTCACAAGTGACACCTTTCCCAATTTCATCTGGGCTACCTTTCAAACTAGAGAAGCCACTTCTCACGTTAAAAAACTTATGTTTTCATATTTTGTGGTTATGGGCATTCCTAGTGAGCCCAAAACAGGCAATGGTCCAGTCTATTGCATTAAAGCTTTTAAAAGTGGTCTGGATCAGTGACATATTAAACATATTACTCATATTCCTTATAACACACAAGGCCAAGCTATTGTAGAAAGAAGTAACAGAACTTTAAAATTACAATTATTTAAACAAAAAGAGGGGTATAAGGAGTTGTCTACCCATCACAAACAACTAAACTTAACTTTGTTCCTGTTAAATTCTCTTGATATTCCTAAAACTAGCTCTGCTATTGCTGCCAAAAACATCTCTCTGGTAACTGTCCCATGGTAAACCAAGGAAGGGAAGTATGGTGGAAAAATGTTCAGTCTAATAGATGGTCAAAAGTCTCGGTTTTAACGTGGGGAAGAGGCTATGCTTGTGTTTCCCCCGGTGAACATCAATCTCCTATTTGGATTCCTACTAGACACCTGAAATTGCGTCCTGAAGATGCATACAAAAACAAGACAGAGAAATTTCCTGAGGAAATGCCACAGCAGAAAACAACTAACACATGCAACCATCAAAGTGGAAACAAAACAAAAACAAAAACAAAACAACACATGCTAACTCCTTTACAATGGACAATCCAGTCAATCATCCTGAACAACTTGTCTCCAGCTACCCAGGTCCAGCTCAACCTCTGCCTCCTCCTGATGACACTGATCCTTCTACCCTCTGTCACTCCACAGATTATTAAAAACTATACATATTGGGCCTCTACTCCTTTTCCTTATCTTATTAGAGCCATGACATGGATGGACGCTCCTTTCGAGGTCTATGTTAATGATACTATTTGGATACCTGGTTCTGCAGATGATCGTTGTACTGCCCAATCTTTCAGAAGGAACCCCTTTCAGTATCACTTTAGGTTTTAGTTATCCACCTTTGTGGCTAGGACCAACTAATGGATGTCTCTCATTAGATGTTCAAACGTGGGCAGTCACACTACCATCTGGTCACTCTGTCCCTCCTTTAGGACACTTGGTATCAGGGCTCTCATTAAAACCCCTAAGGCAGATCAAAATAGAAATCACTGATTATATTCATACATCCCAATATAAGCATTTAGGACCTGCGTGTCCTTTCAACCTGTCTTCAAATGCTGGCAAATTAATATGGAAGGATTGCGTTAGTTCAGAAGCAACTGCGTTATTTCACTCTTTTCAATACACCATTGTTTATTGGGCTCCTAAAGGTCATATTACTAATGATTGCTCTCAAGGTCACAGAGATTGTCCACATTTTCTCTATAATATTACTTACCAAGAAAGTAGTGACAACACACCCTTGTTATATCATAGATTTAACTCCTTTTTTTCCTTTTAAGTGGAAAGGGGCAGGGGTTGCCCCTCTGAAGTCAAGGCTTGTGGCGCCCCACTTAGGCCCTGAACATTCAGACTTATGGACATTAACCATAGCTGTGACTGGTATGAGAGTTTCAGATGGAGAAAGTGTTACAAGTAAATCCATCTTGTCACCTCAAACACAAAAACAACAATCATCAAAATGTCAATTCAAAGATGGCATAGTAAAGGTGATGAGGAATTATACTCCCTCCCATTGCTAATGTCCCCCCACCCCTCTCGTACAAGCTATTACTCACCTTCATAAAAAAGAGTAACATCCTAAAACATATTTACTACGGAGTCCAACAAAACTGTAGCACTTAAAAGTTGTGTTAAACCACCATATATGCTACTAGTATGAAAGATGCATATTAGTTCAAAAACAAACATAATAATTGTTACCTTGCATACTTGATAGTCATCCTTTAATCAATATTACAGTATTCTAAAAGAGCCAGAGAAGAGAAGGTATTTGGCTCCCTGCAGTCTTACATAGTCCTTGGGAATCTTCTCCTTCTATCCATGTTGTTAATAATATCCTACAGAGAATTCTTAAAAGGAGTAAGTGATTTATTTTCCTTTTGATTTCTGTAATAATGGGCTTCATTGTTGTTACTGTGCCTGCTGTTACTGCAAATGCTGCTACTGCTGGAGTTGAATTACGTCAATCTATTCAAACTGTTCATTTTGATGATAAATGGCAAAATAATTCCACTTCGATGGGGAATTTTCAGTCAGACATTGATCAAAAATTGGCCCATCAAGTTAATGACCTAAGACAAACTGTTACACGGATGGGAAATAGAATTATGGGTCTAGAACATAGATTACAAATGCAATGTGTTTGGAATGCTTCTAATTTTTGTATACTTCCGTTCCAATATAATGAGTGTGTTCACAATAGGGAATCAGTTAAATGCCATTTTCAAGGAAGTGAAGATAATTTATATTTAGACAATAAGCAAGCTAAAAGAACAGATATTTGAGGTGTCTCAGGCACACTTAACTGCTTCACCTGTTGCTGAAGTTTTAGATGGTATTTCTGAGGGGTTATCTAATCTCAACCATATTCAATGTGTAAAATCCTTGGGAGGATCCACTATCATTAATTTTGTTCTGTGTAAAATTTATGCTATTGTTTTATTGTTCATGTGTAATATTGGAAAAAATATTCTTCAATCCAATCGTGATCAATGCCAAGCTATGATTGCTATGGTTCATTTAAATCAGAGAAAAGAGGGAGATGGAGGAAGACCCCATGAAACTATTGCAATGGAATAAAAGATGACAGGCTCCTGATTATTGTAAATACAAAATTGCATGCAGGACTGTGTAAAGACAATACCATGTTGGGCTACCACAATGAGCCAACAGTGCATGATGTGCTTCCCCCTGCAGAGAGCCTATGAACGGACGTGCAGCAGGGAGGTTTCCCATCACCGAGATTCCTCTCCTAGAAGAGCAGACGTTCATAGCTCTGGCAATGGAATGCGGCCCTTGTGGAGAGCCTACAAATGGATGCATGAGGGGCTCCGGTTCATATGGATAAGATAGGGCTATAAATGCCCTCCTCTTGCCATGGCTAGATATAACCTAAGTGTAGAAGACATAGGTACTACTCAGCCTTCTCTTAACTCAGTTCCACAGCTTCCAAGGGAGATTCTCCGGATTTTATCACCCATTTGCAAGATACAGCTCAAAAGGCTATTTGAGATTCTCATCCCTGTAAAGTGACTGTTCAGCTGCTTGCTTACAAAATGAAAATGCTAATACAGAATGTCAGGCAGCAATTAGACCTATTAAGGGAGAGTCAGATCAAAAGACATGGGTTATGGAAAAACTGTGGTTTCTAATGGTTTTAAGACAGCATTAGAAATTGCTGATGCACACACTGTATTTTAAATTCTTGTCTCTGTATACTGTACTTCTGCATACTGATGTTACGTTAAAGAATTACTTCATGGGGGTGGAGCAAGATGGCCGAATAGGAACAGCTCCAGTCTCCAACTCCCAGCGCGAGCGACACAGAAGACCGGTGATTTCTGCATTTTCAACTGAGGTACTGGGGTCATCTCTCTAGGGAGTGCCGGACAATCGGTGCTGGTCAGCTGCTGCAGCCTGACCAGCGTGAGCTGAAGCAGGGCGAGGCATCACCTCACCTGGAAGCGCAAGGGGGAAGGGAATCCCTTTTCCTAGCCAGGGGAACTGAGACACACACCACCTGGAAAATCGGGTAACTCCCACCCCAATACTGTGCTTTAAGGAAACAGGAACACCAGGAGAATATATCCCACACCTGGCCGGGAGGGTCCCATGCCCACGGAGCCTCCCTCACTGCTAACACAGCCGTCTGCGGTGATCTATCCGCAAGGCAGCAGCGAGGCTGGAGGAGGGGCGCCCGCCATTGCTGAGGCTGAAGTAGGTAAACAAAGCTGCTGGGAAGCTCGAACTGGGTGGAGCTCACAGCAGCTCAAGGAAGCCTGCCTGTCTCTGTAGACTCTATCTCTGCAGACAGCGCACAGCTGCAGTCCATTAGGGGAAAGAGCGGGGGCCAGTGCAGAGGCCAACGACTCTGTCTGACAGCTTTGGGGGAACCGTGGATCTCCTAATGTGGAGGTTGAGATCTGAGAACGGACAGACTAACTGCTCAGGTGGGTCCCTGACCCCTGAGTAGCCTAGCTGGGAGACATCCCCCACTAGGGGCAGTCTGAAACCCCACACCTCACAGGATGGCGTCAACCCTGAGAGGAAACTTCCAAAGGAAGAATCAGACAGCTACTCTCGCTGTTCAGCAATATTCTATCTTCGGCAACCTCTGCTGCTGATACCCAGGCAAACAGGGTCTGGAGTGGACCTCAAGCAATCTCCAACAGACCAACAGACAGTCCTTCTGACTGTCAGATGGAAAGCTATCAAACAGGAAGGACACCTATACCAAAACCCCATCAGTACGTCACCATCATCAAAGTCCAGAGACAGATAAAACCACAAAGATGGGGAAGAAGCAGGGCAGAAAAGCTGGAAATTCAAAAAATAAGAGCGCATCTCCCCCTGCAAAGGAGCGCAGCTCATGGCCAGCAATGGATCAAAGCTGGTCAGGGAATGACTATGATGAGATGAGAGAAGAAGGCTTCAGTCCATCAAACCCCTCAGAGCTAAAGGAGGAATTACGTACCCAGCGCAAAGAAACTAAAAATCTTGAAAAAAAGTGGAAGAATTGACAGCTAGACTAATTAATGCAGAGAAGATCATAAACGAAATGACAGAGATGAAAACCATGACACAAGAAATACGTGACAAATGCACAAGCTTCAGTAACCGACTCGATCAACTGGAAGAAAGCGTATCAGCGATTGAGGATCAATGAATGAAATGAAGCGAGAAGAGAAACCAAAAGAAAAAGAAGAAAAAGAAATGAACAAAGACTGCAAGAAGTATGGGATTATGTAAAAAGACCAAATCTACGTCTGATTGGGGTGCCTGAAAGTGAGGGGGAAAATGGAACCAAGTTGGAAAACACTCTTCAGGATATCATCCAGGAGAACTTCCCCAACCTAGAAGGGCAGGCCAACATTCAAATTCAGGAAATGCAGAGAACACCACAAAGATACTCCTCCAGAAGAGCAACTCCAAGACACATAATTGCCAGATTCACCAAAGTTGAAATGAAGGAAAAAATCTTAAGGGCAGCCAGAGAGAAAGGTCGGGTTACCCACAAAGGGAAGCCCATCAGAATAACAGCAGAACTCTCCGCAGAAACTCTACAAGCCAGAAGAGAGTGGGGGCCAATATTCAACGTTCTTAAAGAAAAGAATTTTCAACCAAGAATTTCATATCCAGCCAAACTAAGCTTCATCAGTGAAGGAGAAATAAAATCCTCTACATATAAGCAAATGCTTAGAGATTTTGTCACCACAAGGCCTGCCTTACAAGAGACCCTGAAGGAAGCCCTAAACATGGAAAGGAACAACCGGTACCAGCCATTACAAAAACATGCCAAAATGTAAAGACTGTCAAGGCTAGGAAGAAACTGCATCAACTAACGAGCAAAATAACCAGTTAATATCATAATGACAGGATCAAGTTCACACATAACAATATTAACCTTAAATGTCAATGGACGAAATGCTCCAATTAAAAGACACAGACTGGCAAACTGGATAAAGAGTCAAGACCCATCAGTCTGCTGTATTCAGGAGACCCATCTCACATGCAGAGACATACATAGGCTCAAAATCAAGGGATGGAGGAAGATCTACCACGCAAATGGAGAACAAAAAAAGCAGGGGTTGCTATCCTAGTCTCTGATAAAACAGACTTTAAACCATCAAAGATCAAAAGAGACAAAGAAGGCCATTACATAATGGTAAAGGGATCAATTCAACAGGAAGAGCTAACTCTCCTAAATATATATGCACCCAATACAGGAGCACCCAGATTCATAAAGCAAGTCCTTAGAGACCTACAAAGAGACTTAGACTCCCATACAATAATAATGGGAGACTTCAACACTCCACTGTCAACATTAGACAGATCAACGAGACAGAAAGTTAACAAGGATATCCAGGAATTGAACTCATCTCTGCACCAAGCAGACCTAATAGACATCTATAGAACTCTCCACCCCAAATCAACAGAATATACATTCTTCTCAGCACCACATCACACTTATTCCAAAATTGACCACATAATTGGAAGTAAAGCACTCCTCAGCAAATATACAAGAACAGAAATGATAACAAACTGTCTCTCAGACCACAGTGCAATCAAACTAGAACTCAGGACTAAGAAATTCAATCAAAACCACTCAACTACATGGAAACTGAACAACCTGCTCCTGAATGACTACTGGGTACATAACGAAATGAAAGCAGAAATAAAGATGTTCTTTGAAACCAATGAGAACAAAGATACAACATACCAGAATCTCTGGGACACATTTAAAGCAGTGTGTAGAGGGAAATTTATAGCACTAAATGCCCATAAGAGAAAGCAGGAAAGATCTAAAATTGACACTCTAACATCACAATTAAAAGAACTAGAGAGGCAAGAGCAAACACATTCAAAAGCTAGCAGAAGGCAAGAAATAACTAGATCAGAGCAGAACTGAAGGAGATAGAGACACAAAAAACCCTCCAAAAAATCAATGAATCCAGGAGTTGGTTTTTTGAAAAGATCAACAAAATTGACAGACCGCTAAGCAAAATAATAAGAAGAAAAGAGAGAGGAATCAAATAGATGCAATAAAAAATGATAAAGGGGATATCACCATCGACCCCACAGAAATACAAACAACCATCAGAGAATACTATAAATGCCTCTACGCATATCAACTAGAAAATCTAGAAGAAATGGATAATTCCTGGACACTTACACTCCCAAGACTGAACCAGGAAGAAGTTGAATCCCTGAATAGACAATAGCAGCAGGCTCTGAAATTGAGGCAACAATTAATAGCCTGCCCACCAAAAAAGTCCAGGACCAGATGGATTCACAGCTGAATTCTACCAGAGGTACAAGGAGGAGCTGGTACCATTCCTTCTGAAACTATTTCAATCAATAGAAAAGAACGACGGAATCCTCCCTAACTCATTTATGAGGCCAACATCATTCTGATACCAAAGCCTGGCAGAGACACAACAAAAAAAGAGAATTTTAGACCAATATCCTTGATGAACATCGATGTAAAAATCTCAATAAAATACTGGCAAACCGGATTCAGCAGCACATCAAAAAGCTTATCCACCATGATCAAGTGGGCTTCATCCCTGGGATGCAAGCTGGTTCAACATTCGCAAATCAATAAACGTAATCCAGCATATAAACAGAACCAAAGACAAGAACCACATGATTATCTCAATAGATGCAGAAAAGGCTTTTGACAAAATTCAACAGCCCTTTATGCTAAAAACGCTCAATAAATTGGTATTGATGGAACGTACCTCAAAATAATAAGAGGTATTTATGAAAAATCCACAGCTAATATCATACTGAATGAGCAAAAACTGGAAAAATTCCCTTTGAAAACTGGCACAAGACAGGGATGCCTTCTCTCACCACTCCTATTCAACATAGTGTTGGAAGTTCTGGCTAGAGAAATCAGGCAAGAGAAAGAAATCAAGGGTATCCAGTTAGGAAAAGAAGTCAAATTGTCCCTGTTTGCAGATGACATGATTGTATATTTAGAAAACCCCATTGTCTCAGCCGAAAATCTCCTTTAGCTGATAAGCAACTTCAGCAAAGTCTCAGGATACAAAATTAATGTGCAAAAATCACAAGCATTCTTATACACCAGTAACAGACAAGCAGAGAGCCAAATCAGGAATGAACTTCCATTCACAATTGCTTCAAAGAGAATCAAATACCTAGGAATCCAGCTTACAAGGGATGTAAAGGACCTCTTCAAGGAGAACTACAAACCACTGCTCAGGAAATCAAAGAGGACACAAACAAATGGAAGAACATACCATGCTCATGGATAGGAAGAATCAATATCGTGAAAATGGCCATACTGCCCAAGGTGATTTATAGATTCAATGCCATCCCCATCAAGCTACCAATGAGTTTCTTCACAGAATTGGAAAAAACGGGTTTAAAGTTCATATGGAACCAAAAAAGAGCCCGCACTGCCAAGACAATCCTAAGTCAAAAGGACAAAGCTGGAGGCGTCACGCTACCTGACTTCAAACTATACTACAAGGCTACCGTAACCAAAACAGCATGGTACTGGTACCACAACAGAGATATAGACCAATGGAACAGAACAGAGTCCTCAGAAACAATACCAGACATCTACAGCCATCTGATCTTTGACAAAACTGAGAGAAACAAGAAATGGGGAAAGGATTCCCTATTTAATAAATGGTGCTGGGAAAATTGGCTAGCCATAAGTAGAAAGATGAAACTGGATCCTTTCCTTACCCCTTATACGAAAATTAATTCAAGATGGATTAGAGACTTAAATGTTAGACCTAATACCATAAAAACCCTAGAAGAAAATCTAGGTAGTACCATTCAGGACATAGGCATGGGCAAGGACTTCATGTCTAAAACACCAAAAGCAACGGCAGCAAAAGCCAAATTGACACATGGGATCTAATTAAACTAAAGAGCTTTTGCACAGCTAAAGAAACTACCATCAGAGTGAACAGGCAACCTACAGAATGGGAAAAAATTGGTGCAACCTACTCATCTGACAAAGAGCTAATATCCAGAATCTACAAAGAACTCAAACAATTATACAAGAAAAAATCAAACAACCCCATCAAAAAGTGGGCAAAGGATATGAACAGACATTTCTCAAAAGAAGACATCCATACAGCCAAGAGACACGTGAAAAAATGCTCATCATCACTCGCCATCAGAGAAATGCAAATGAAAACCACAATGAGATACCATCTCACACCAGTTAGAATGGCAATCATTAAGAAGTCAGGAAACAACAGGTGTTGGAGAGGATGTGGAGAAATAGGAACACTTTTACACTGTTGGCGGGATTGTAAACTAGTTCAACCATTATGGAAAACAGTATGGCGATTCCTCAAGGATCTAGAACTAGATGTCCCATATGACCCAGCCATCCCATTACTGGGTATATACCCAAAGGATTATAAATTACTCTACTACAAAGACACACGCACACATATGTTTATTGCGGCACTATTCACAATAGCAAAGACCTGGAATCAACCCAAATTTCCATGTGTGACAGACTGGATTAAGAAAGTGTGGCACATATACACCATGGAATACTATGCAGCCATAAAAAAGGATGAGTTTGCATCCTTTGTAGGGACATGGATGCAGCTGGAAACCATCATTCTTAGCAAACTATCACAAGAAGAGAAAACCAACACCGCATGTTCTCACTCATAGGTGGGAACTGAACAATGAGATCACTTGGACTCAGGAAGGGGAACATCACACACTGGGGCCTATCATGGGGAGGGGGAGGAGGAGGAAGGGATTGCATTGGGGAGTTATACATGATATAAACGTCATGCACATGTACCCTAGAATTTAAAGTATAATAATAATAAAAAAAGAATTACTTCATTCCCATGTGACCATCTCACCTCATAATCAAATGATCCTAAATCCCTCACTATCCTACCCCTGCCCTCGCTAAACTTAAAATAAATACTGGCGTACCCAGTGCATTGGCAGCATCACAGGATCAGAAGGTGGTGATACCCGGAGCCAGCTTTCACTATCTTTTTTCTGTCCATTATTTCTTGATCTGCCAATCCACCTGGGAACAAAGAAAGATCCCCATTGCCTCGCGGACTGCTGGCCAGATCCTGCAATACACCTGTTAATTATGGTAAAGGAATGCTGCGAGCCAGTCCAAATACAAATTATGGTGCAGAGACAATCCAGGCATCTATTCGCCAGGCAGGAGTAATAGGGGATTTGGATACTTGACAGTTTCCGCTAATTATTTTGCCAGCTGAGGAGCCTGGAGAACATGCTCAAGCACACTAGGAGCCATTTCTTATCAAAAAGTTAAAAGACTTAAAGCAAGCAATGGCACAATACGGGACAAATTTTCCTTATGTTCATTCCTTGTTACAACTTGTGCTTTATAACTGCCATTTAGTACCTATGGATTGGGAGTTATTAGCCTGATCCACCCTGTTCCCCTCTGCGTTTCTCCAATTAAAAACCCGGTGGATGGATGAATTAACAAATTGGGCACACAGAAATGCTCAAGCCCAACCTGCCATTAATATCACATCTGATCAATTGCTTGGAATCAGACAGGTATTGGGCACTGTAAATCAACAGATGGTAATGGGTGATGAGGCTGTTGATCAGCTCAGAATTATATGCCTAAGAGCCCGGGAAACAACTCACTATCCTGGTGCTACATAACCTTCTTTTAACTCAGTTCCACAGGTTCCAAGGGAGCCTTATCCAGATTTGATGACTGCTTTGCAAGACGTGGCCCAAAAGGCTATTTGGGGTTCTCATGCCAGGAAACTGATTGTTCAGCTGCTTGCTTATGAAAATACTAACACAGAATGTCAGGCAGCAATTAGACTTTTTTTTTTTTTTTTTTTTTTTTTTTTTTTTTTGAGACGGAGTCTCGCTCTGTCGCCCGGGCTGGAGTGCAGTGGCCAGATCTCAGCTCACTGCAAGCTCCATCTCCCGGGTTACCGCCATTCTCCTGCCTCAGCCTCCGAGTAGCTGGGACTACAGGCGCCCGCCACCTCGCCCGGCTAGTTTTTTTTTTTTTTTTTTTTGTATATTTTGGTAGAGACGGGGTTTCACAGTGTTAGCCAGGATGGTCTCGATCTCCTGACCTCGTGATCCGCCCGCCTCGGCCTCCCAAAGTGCTGGGATTACAGGCTTGAGCCACCGCGCCCAGCCTAGACCTATTAAGGGAGAGTCAGATCAAAGTTACCCTTACTGGGCCTACATTCCATTCCCACGACTGATTAGGCCTGTTACATAATTAGAACCCCT
Source organism: Trachypithecus francoisi (assembly GCF_009764315.1). Lineage (NCBI taxonomy): Eukaryota > Metazoa > Chordata > Mammalia > Primates > Cercopithecidae > Trachypithecus > Trachypithecus francoisi. The sequence goes on along the minus strand of NW_022680730.1, from coordinate 47,033 downwards.
GGTGGGGGTTTATATTAATGATAGGATCTGGATGCCTGGACCAACAGATAACCAAGATCCCACTCATCTAGAGGAGGCAGGAACATTAATGAATGTTTCCATTGGTTATCACTTTCCTCCCATTGGCCTGGGGCTGCCGGCAGGATGATTACATTATGAAAACAAAGTTGGATGGTTTATGTCCCTACACATAATGGATAACAAGCCTCTATTCATGCAATCAGTGGAGGAACATTTTAAACTTTCAACACTATTAAATACCTTGAGCACAGCTATGTTATGACACATTTTTAGAGTAATAAATTTCAACCTAATAGAAGCCCTGCCCTACGCAGCTCATTAAATGTCTGAAAAGCTAGACGTGCTAACCTGGAAAGATCGTATTGCAAACAGCACCGCTGTACTGGAAAGAATTCCTATAAAATCATCATTGATTGGATCCCTAGGGGACACTTTGCAGTGAATTGTACTGGACAGCAAGAAGACTGTGGAGGGACTCCTTTTGTAAACAACTATGCAGATAATGCACCAAAATTACATAGAAGAATTGAAACAAATTATTGTGTTAAGTGGGAAGAGAATGGTATTTCTCCTCCAAGCCCAAAAATGATTAATCCAATTATAAGACCACAACATCCAGAATTGTGGAAGTTAATTATGGCTCAAATCCCAATTTGGATTTAGAAAGGAGAATATAAAAGGGAGACCCACAGTGAAACACTTTTATTTGTTGTAGCCATGACCTATAATCAGATGGTCCCATCGCAGAGTTGTGTTAAACCTCCTTTTATGTTGGCAGTGGGGAAAACTAATATCCTACCTGACTGTCACACCATAACATGCCTTAACAGTCATCTTTTTACCTGCATTAAATAAAGATAATAACATTTTTACTGGTTAGGACCTGAGAAGGAGTTTGGATACTCGTTTCCCTCAATAGACCTCAGGAGGCTTATCGCTCCATAAATTTTATCACTGAAGTACTAAAAGGAATACTTAATAGATCAAAGAGATTCATATTTACTTTAATAGATGTGGTTATGGGTCTTATAGCTGTCACAGCTCCTGCTGCTGCTGCTGGTGTTGCTTTGCACTCTGCTATTCAAATTGGTCTTTGTGGATAGTTTGCAGAAAAAATTCTTGTAAATTTTGGAATTCCCAAAGCCAAATAGATAAAAAATTGGCAAATCAAATTAATGACCTCTGTCAGACACTAATTTGGATGGACAGTTTGGAGGGGTAGGAGCTTGGAGCACAGAATTCAAATGCAATGTGATTGGAATACTTCTGATTTTTGTATTACTCCTAGCACTTACAGACCTACTGAATATCATTGGGAGATGATTAGACCTCATCTACAAGGAAAACAAGATAATTTAACACTAGATATTGCTAAACAACAACAACAAAAATACAAGTTTTGGGGACATCTCAGGCTTATCTCATTCTGTTGTCTGTAGCCGATATTCTTGCTGGAACCACTGATGGCCGTTCTAATACCATTCCTTTAAAGTTTATTAAAACCATAGGTGTATCAAAAATTGCAAATTTTATTTAGTTTATGTTTGTTTATGCTCTTGGTTTTTAGTTGACAGATGCAGATGGTTCCTTGAGATAGTACCCAGACACCATGAACAAGCCTTAATATCAACGGTGTTTATTAACATATATATATATATATATATAATGTTAATATATAGGTTAAATATAATAAATGTGTGTATACGTATATATGACATAATGTTTATTGCCTTTATGTATTTATGCTCTGAGAGCATAAACACTCAGTGTCATTCCACAGGTTGTTGATGGAAATAACACTGCCTTGAAGCAGTGGAATACGATCAAATATCTTGGCTCCTCCTGAAACGCACTCCCACCTGTTTCAGTCCCAATAAGTTCAAGATCATAAGTAGTTTAGAGACACGCCTTTGCTCAAGGAAATTCACAGAAACCGCCACTGCTATCAATCTTATTGAATGACTCATGAGTTCTCCTTCACTGATTAGTCCTTTCCCTCATCGCTTCCTACCCCTCCTATCTGTCCAAACTTAAAAGAGCTTATACAGCAAGGAATTGGGTGGGGCCCAAGAACTCTGGGCCCTGAGCAAGCCTCCCACCCTCCGGTCCCCTAGACCCATCTTTTAAACAATTATTCTGTGTCTTTCTTACTCCTTTGATCCCGCCAGACTCAGGATACCCTCTGGGTGGTGTGGGGCTGGTTTCTCCAACAGTCTTCTAAAGTCTTAATCTTAGGTATACAAAATAAAAGGAATCTAGGAATTTTAAATTTTAATAAAGAATGGAATACTTTACTATTGTGCACATTATTTTTATTTCTGTTGATGTTTGTTCATGTCTTTTGAGTGAGTCCCACAAATACAGAGAGTGAGATAAAACTGAAGATGAATGTAATATATTTGGGCAGAGAATTAATGCTGATTCTAGATGTGCAGAAAGTGTTTGTTACTCTTCTTATAGTATAATAAACAAATTTTTTTGTTTTTTCTGTGATCAATTTGCAGTTATAGTTTTGTAAACGTGTTGAGATTGCAAAAATTAAAGTGAAAGCCAAAAGAAAGTATGAGAAGAAATTAGCTGTGTTCTGGAAATGTTTTGAGAAGGCTTGTCAATCAGAGTCTGAAGCCATCACCGTTTTGGGAAAAGCATATACTTGAGAGACTTCAAAACCACCAAGAGGTGTCATTTGCAAATATTTTGCTGTGTAACAATTTCCTGCAGCTATTGGTAGGTTGGCTCACGTTCCAGAAATGAGATGATATAATTGAGATAACAAGGCTTCAGAAGAGCAATAGGAACTGGGGTCAAGAGTACAAAGTAAAAGAAGGGTGGGCCTTGAAATGTATACACAGATTCACTTCCTGTGGGAAAAGTGCACAAAGAAGAATGTCGGAGGTGAACAGTCAAGACGGGATTATGAGAAACACACCCTAAATAAGCTCCACCTTATATAGGCGATCAGTGTTGCTTTGCACTGATCACCTATATTGAGGACCCAGCTGTAGTTGAGGGAGCCTGAAATAAAGTGAGACCAAACCACGTGCTTGTAAGTGAGTTTGTTTTTTATTTTTATGTTTTGGTAGTTCTCAGGATGAACTGTAAGCACCTGTCTTTTGTGCCCCTTTCGATTAGGGTGGAAAGATGGAGATATTTAAGGACTGGAGCTTTGAATAGCCTACCATATTAGATGTGAGAATGGCAGCCTATTTAACTGAAGACTCTGGGCTTCTCTTGCAGAGTGAAGGGAAGCAGAGGAGAGGGTAAGTGGCTGCTAACCCAGGGGGAATAGCAGTTGAATAGCAGTCTTAGGGATCAAGGACTAGATCCGGAGAATGTGGCAGGTGGAATTATAAGGATTGTCCAAAAGTACAGAATTGCAGGATTATGTTTCAGGTGGAGACTGGAAACCAAATGCACTGTGCCGGCTTGGCTGGGGCCATGGAAATGAGCAAAGTTCAAGGTCTCTAGGGTAAAGGAGGTACCAGGGCTGCAAAGGTCATTCATGTGGCCATTTGATCTGGTCATCCGGGAAGTAACTGGACAAGAGAAAGTCAGGATGAAGAGTGGCTGGGAGTCTATATTGGCAAGTGGGATTGAGTCTATTTTATTTTTAAAGAAGTAATATTCTGTTTCTAAGGGTATGTCTTGGACCACACTGAATTTACAGCTGTATTTTTGGCCTACACTGATAACTGCTGCTGCCAGATGGTAAAAGTGGCAAGACTTCACCCTAGCATCCAGTCTTGCTTGGGGCTTCTCAATGAGACTTAGTTGTTTCATGCTAAGGTCACACCCTCTACCATTTTGTATAGGGTTCCTGGGAATTGGGCTTGCTCCAGCTATCAAAATGAATAAGGGAAGCACAGATCTTTGAGATGTTTGGATTGTGTTTAGACTAATAATTTCATCTTCAAGATAGGTGACTGACTGGACTCCAGTTTATTTAACTGTGAGTATCTGAAGTCAATCCATTTCTCATCCTGAAGAAACCACACTTTCTTTCAAGACACAGCTGGACTGTCACCCCGGTAATATCCTCCCTGACTCCCACTGAGCAAATCATATAGGTCTCTTTCCTGCATGCAGTCTTTATTTACCTCAGTTATGAAATTATCATACCTTATTGTGATTATCTCTCCCTGAATAAATTGTGAAGTCTTAAGAGATGGGGACTATATCTGTCTACATTTGTATCTCTATTTCCCAGTATGGGAAAGTACATGGTATATGTTAGGTAGTTAGTAAATGCTTTCCCTGTGAAAACATAAGTGGAAGTATGGCCCATTCGTTTAGAAGTTCATATGAGCCTGCGAACTGTCAGTCAGAATGACCCACAGAGAAACATATTGAAACACAGTGAAAAAAGTTTTTCTACATCTCTACAAAGGATTTTAAAAATTAGGAAGATATGGTGGCTCACACCGGTAACCTTAGCGATCTAGAAGCTTAGAAGGGTGGATCACTTCAGGCCTATAATTTGAGGCAAGCCTGAACAACATAGCAAGATACTGTCTCTAAAACAAAATTAAAATAATTAAAGAAATTGAATAATTTTCTGAGTTATTCTGTGCATCATTGCTGACTGCAACATTCAGACAGCACAACCACTAAACTGTGGGATTGTATTCTTTTAGAGTTTTGTTGCTGAATGTGCATATTGTTCAATGGTTCCTCTTGAAGATCTTACCAACTTTTAGTTAACAGGAACAGGTGTGGTGACTTATGCCTCTAGTCACAGCACTTTGAGAAGCCGAGGTGGGCATAGCCTCTGAACCCAGAGGTTCAAGAGCAGTCTGGGCAGCATGACAAAACCCCATCTCTACAGAAACATACAAAAGAATTAGCCGGAGTCGGTAGTGTGTGCTTATGGTCCCAGCTAACTGGGAGACTGATGTAGGAGGATCCCTTGAGCCCGGGAGGCAGAGGTTGCAGTGAGTCAAGACCACACCAGTGCACTACAGCCTAGGCAATAGGGCAGGACACTGTCAATTTTTCTTTTTTTTTTTTTTAGGTAAAGGACTGCTAGGTGTTTAAGGACTAACTAGTATATATTACATGAGGGATGTTAGGAAGATGTGAAAATACAGTTTAATAGTAACTAGGAGAGCCAGTTTGTATGCAGCTATAATATGTTGAATAAGTTTGAAACTTTGTTTTCCAACAAGTTGAAAATATTCAAGCCTGGATTTTTTTTATTTTTATTTATTTTTATTTTTATTATTTTTTAGATGGAGTCTCTCTCTGTCACTGAGGCTGGAGTATAATAGTAATTATCAGCTCACCACAACCTTTGCCTCTCAAGTTCAGGTGATTCTCGTTCATGAGCCTCCTGAGTAGCAGAAACTACAGGTGCCTGCCATGTTGCCAGGCTAATTTTTACATTTTGTTAGTGATGTGGTTTTACAGTGTTAAACAGGTTGGGCTTGACTTTCTGACCACAGGTGATCTGACTGTGTTGGCCTCCCAAAGTATTAAGATTATGGTTGTGAGCCACAGTAACCAGCCACGTTGTACCTTCTTGAAGATGAAATTGTTGATTTGTGGAATTTAGGAGACAGTATATTCATTTACACCAGTTTGGCTTTCATCAGTTTTCTTGCTAAAAATTGATGATTTTCAGTGTAGACTTAAATGAAAGAAATTTATGGATAAAGGCAACTTTAAGTAAAAACCATGGTTTTTACTAAGAGGAAGAGAAACAGTGCTAAAGCAGAAGGTTGAAACTTTTGAATGGTAAGTATGCATGTTTATTTTCAAAATTCTTCTGAATTCTTTTCTTTTTCTTTTTCATTTTGCAATTACCAGGCCTTAAGCTCCCCTCACCAATCTAGTAAGAGTGTGTGTGTGAGGGAGAAATTACATTTATTTCAGAGATTGAGGACATTATTTTCTTATTTATTTATATGCTGTTACAGAGATGAGATTTTTGCATCTTACATGGAGTAAGTGAACAATCTAGATTTTATTTTTGCTGGATGCATTTCTCAGGCTGGGAAGGAAACATTTTGGGCCAGGTTTTTGTTTGTTGCTAGGAGACCAAAGTCCTCTTGTGATATCATTGCTACTCAGCTTGGGAACCATGGTGATGGTGTAGATTCCTTTATCTGCCTAGAACTCCTGATAGCATTTGAAGCTGCAATCTCAAAAGCCATGCAGGTTGGAACAGCGGCTAAAGAAATATTTATTTGAGATGGAACACGGTTCTTCAGAAACTCAAGATTTTTCTCCCAAAGATGAATTAACTGTTTCAGAAGCCTCCACTAGGTCTCCATTGTGTGAGCACACATTCCCTGGGGACTCAGACTTAAGGTCAACGATTGAAGAAAATGCTTTTCAGGTTTTGTCACAAGGATTCTTCTTAAAAAGACCACGTTACACAGTTTGTGCCTCTGAGCCAGATAAAGATAATGATTTCTTTTCTCTGACCTTTCCCAGGAAACTTTGGAAAATAGTTGAAAGTGACCAATTCAAGTCTATTTCATGGGATGAGAATGGAACTTGCATAGTGATCTATGAAGAACACTTCAAGAAAGAAATTTTGGAAAGAAAGAATCCTTGCAGAATATTTCAAACTGACAGTATCAAAAGTTTTGTTCGACAGCTCAACATTTATGGATTTAGTAAAATTCGACCGAATTTTCAAAGATCTGCCTTTCTACCCACCTTTCTGGCCAAAGAGAAAGAATCCTGTGTCTTAAGCAAGGTACTTAACATATTTCAGTTACCAATTTACATAGAGTATATAAGTAATTTTACTTTGTACATCAGTAAATATGTTAATACATGCAGTATAACAAGATTTTGAAAATTATGGACAATATTAAGGTAAAAATTATTGAGTTTATCTTGAGCATTAAACTTTCAGGGTTTTAAGAAATGTTGGTAACAATTTTGAATCTTACCACTGAACTCCAAATAAATGTACCAAAGCCACTTAATGAAATGTTGCTATTAATATGTAACATGTGTTCCCTTGAGGGCTTAACAACTTGAGTGCTTTTTTCCAAAAAGCACATTCGTAAAAATAGTAAACAATGTTCATGAATTATTTGATGACATTAAGTTTGTGTGATGAAGCAGAAATCTGAAATGTATTGTGTTATATTTGATATTGTCACTTGCCCCTTGGTTTAAAGTGGCACTGAATTACATTTTTTTGTTTGTTTTAGTTAAAGTGCTATTATAATCCAAATTTCAAACGTGGCTGTCCCCAACTTTTAGTAAGAGTGAAAAGAAGAATTCATGTTAAAAACGCTTCACTTACACCTACTTTATTCCATGAAGATTTCAACCAGAGGCATTTTAGAGAAGGGGCTAACATGGAGAAGCATAATCCTGCCTTAGCTGCTGAAGTTAGTGAAGAAAGTTTATTTTCAACCTCTACAAATTTAAATATGTCTCTAACAAGGGAATCTTCTGTCGGAAAGATAATTGCTAGTTCATCTGACCCAATTATAAGTGGTTTCCCTCCTCCTTCACGTTCAACCTCAATTGGACCATCAGAACAAAGTGCAACAGATCAACGTGCCATTTTAAATCAGTTGAACACTATTCATATGCACTCTCACAGCACATACATGCAAGCAAGGGGCACATTGTGAATTTTATTACAACCACAACTTCTCAATACCACATAATATCTCCCTTTCAAAACAGTTTTTTGCGGCTGATAGTAGAATCACCTGCTGTTCCAACGAGATATCCTGTAGTATCAGTCAATCAGGCTCCACATCCTAACCTGCTACCAGCAGGCCACCGGTGGTTGCAAATGTCTACGATAGCTGATATATCATCTAGCCCTCTTTCCAGGCCAGCTACTCAACCATCACCACTGGACAAATATCACACTAGTTACAACTGATCTTCCATTAAACCTGCACCAAATTATGCGTGACAATGGAGACTAACATTTACATTGACAAAATAAATAAATAAAGATTTCTGCAATTACCTTATTGAGCAATAAAATTGCATGTTTACCTTTATGTTTGCTTTTTTTATTTATGAAAGTATAGTTAAGAGTAAAATGGGGTTTTGTTTCAGTGGCAGGCTATTGTACTACTTCTTACAAATAAATATATGGATCATTTGAAAGGAAATTTTTCTTGTGTCTTTGTAAGTTCCCTAATTTAGTTCTCTGAAGAGGAAGAAACAATAGTCTTTGGGTTCATTTGCTGTTGAAACAACACAATACCACTGCCTGGGTGATTTGTCAAAAGACTTATTTTGCTTATGGTTCTGGAGGCAGGGAAGTCCAAAGGGCTGCATCTGATGAGATCTTCTTTGTACATTACAACATGGCAGGATGGCCCCATACGATGAAGGACATGCAATGAACAGAAATTCGGGGTAAAACTCATCCTTTGACCCAAAGTCCACCCACACAACACCTAACTTATTCTCCAGATAATACTATCTGTCATGAGGTTGCACCCATATGGCTAAGCATCTCTTAAAAGTCCGACCTGTCAACACTATTGCAATAGACACAGAATTTCAACGTGAAAATTGGAGGGACATACCAAACAATGACAGCAGGCAAGGGAAGAGAAGTAACTGGAGTTAGGAAAAAGAATAAGTGACTTCTCAATTAATCTGGCATAAATAAAATAGGGGCAAGAATTTGGATGGCACAAAGGGAATAAATGCTCACAGAAACACACAAAGACACATACAGACAGACTGAAAATTTAGAGAAAGGTTAACACACGCTGTATACTTCAGTATTTTCTCAATTACATTTCACCAGTTATTTTAAAGTTGAATTTTAGTTGGCAAAGATTTTCTTCATTGCAGTTCATACTTAGTGAGTTCAGTGACCATGATCACAATTATTTGTGTCATCACTCGAACAATAAATTTTATATCATATTATGCTCTCGGATTGCATCATTGTCAGCACATGGTGGAATTTCACAGCTGGCAGGAACAGTTAACCTTTTTGATCTTACATTAAAGCATTCCAACATGTTTATGTCTTTAATTACCTCCTGTTAGAGTCCACCTTTCATGTTTTCTAACGCACATTTTCTTGCTGCTGCTGCTGCTGCTGCTTCTTCTTCTTCTTCTTCTTCTTCTTCTTCTTCTTCTTCTTCTTCTTCTTCTTCTTCTTCTTCTTCTCCTCCTCCTCCTCCCTCCTCCTCCTCCTCTCCTCCTCCTCCTCCTCCTCCTCCTCCTCCTCTCTCCTCCTCCTTCCTCCTCCTCCTCCTCCTTCTTCTTCTTCTTCTTCTTCTTCTTCTTCTTCTTCTTCTTCTTCTTCTTCTTCTTCTTCTTCTTCTTCTTCTTCTTCTTCTCTTCTTCTTCTTCTTCCTTATTCTTATTCTTGTTCTCATTCTTTTTTCTTCTTTTTCTTCTTCATCTTTGTCTTCTTCTTTTTTCTTATTCTCTGAGAAAACCTTGCTATGTTACCCTGACTAGAGAGCAGTGACATTATTTCAGCTCACTGCAACCTCAACCTCAGCGTTCAAGGAATTCTTATGCCTCAGCCTTTTGAGTAGGTAAAATTACATATGCCCACCATTCTGGACTAATTTTTATATTTTTAGTAGAAATGGGGTTTCACCTTGTTGGCCAGGATGGTCTTAACTCCTGGCCTTATGTGATCCGCCCACCTTGGCCCACAAGCGTGCTGGGATTACCAGCTTGAACCACCAAACCCCACCTCTAATTTTCATCACGTTGTTTGATGCTCTATGCAAAATCAGATTTAATTGCTTTTGTCAGGATTTAATATCTTTTAGACTCTGGGTCTATGTTCTCAACATGGCTGAACAAATCCCTTCCAGATCTCATATTTGTTTTCCTTTCATCTTCATGTCTTTCTGTTTCACCACAGTCAGACATTCAGACAGCTCCACTTTCAGACATGACTTTATCTGTCTGGTAACTTTGGTCCTATCATTTTCTTGGAGATAAAACCCTCCCTCCCTATTTGCCTGTTTAAGATTCCTACATCACAGACATCACTCCATCCAGGAGGTGTTTCTTATCTATCACATTAGTTTTCTTGTCTATCTGTCTTGGATACCCAGCACTCATGTAACAAAGTACCTGATATATATACATACATACATATATATATGTGTGTGTGTGTGTATTCCTCTGAATATATGTGTGTGTATCTGTGTGTGTGGGTGTGTGTGTATTCCAGCACTTTGGGAGGCCGAGGCGACTGGATCACCTGAGGTCAGGGGTTCCAGACCAGCCTGATCAACATGGAGAAACCCTTCTCTAGTAAAAATACAAAATTAGCCCATTATGAGGGCATATTTCTGAAATCCAAGTTACTCGGGAGGCTCAGGTGGTGCAATCCCTTCAACCCAAGAGGTGAAGCTTGCAGTGAGCTGAGATAGCATAGCATTGCACTCCAGCCTGGGTAACAAAAGAGAAGCTTCATCGCAGAAAAGAAAAGAGAAGAGCAGAAGAGAAGAGAAAATAAAATAAAATAAATGATTTTAATACCTATATTAGAGGTTTTATTTGTTAAGTGACAAATATTTAATAGAAGTCAAGCATTTTTTTCTAATTCACTGAAGCAAAATTAATAGTTACCAAAGCAACTGCTGTGAACGCCAGAGATTATAAGTTTAAGACAAATTTATGAAAAATCACACTGACTATGAAGAAAAAAAAAATCTCTGAGGTTTGGACTCCAACAATATTAGTTTGAGATTGAACTTGGTCATTCATTGAAACAGTCAACGAGGAGTAAATTTAGATATATTCACAGGAAAGAGACCATTTCTGTGTTTGATGGGGTTGGGCTCCCTGCCTCAATAATTGGTGAAAGAAAGTGTGGTTCAGACATTTAGGTAAAATATTTAAGTCAGTACAGAAAGTCATGTCCCACAGATATTAGCAACTAACACAGAATGAGGTTTTTAATGAAATCCATGAGAGAAAAGATTTTTATCTCAACCTCTATTGTGTGGAATATTCAAGACTGAGGCTAGATTTTTCATGTTACACACAAAATAAAACTACCCCCAATAAAAATATACCCCTAAGAATCATTTAACACCCAAGAACTAAGGATTGCTTTACTACTCCACAGACAACAATAAGAATTCATTGATGGATGTTCCATGTCCTAAGGGGTAGCCAAGAAAGACTTGGCTTAAGGCTCATACTCAAGGAGAAAAAGTTGAATCAAAACAAGTCTTCATCCACAAGTAGGTTTAGGTGTTCTCTCTGCGGAAGAAATGGAGTCTAAAGGCAAAAACAGTTGGGTAGGAGGACAAAAACAATTGCTTTAAATAGACAATTATACCTTATTGAAACATGAAACACATACTAAGGGAACTAAAATAATTTTTTTCATTTGTTTGTTTCTTATGCAGTACATTCTGCACAAGTAAAGCAAGAATAAATTCTTTCCTAGGTATAACTGTAAGTAAGTTTGTCAGGTGCAGGGGGATAATGATAAAGTTGAAATGCCACATTTCAACTAAAAATTTGGTTACCTATTGACATACAACAAAAAATTGGTTTTGAGTATGAGCCTGTCCTATGTGATACTGAAAATATTACTAAATTGATAGAATATTGAGAGTTATATTAAAATGTTATTTGTTGATTATTTAAAAAGAAAATATAACTGGTAATCCTGTATTATATCTGGTGACCATAGATGAAACAAGAGTTAGGAAAGTTGAACTCTGTGGTGGAAGATTTTATATACATTTGCAAGAAATAACAGAAGACAAAAATACATAGAAAGGGAAACACACAGATTATGAAAATAATCTCTACACAAAATATGAACCCACATAAGTTATTGTTTACTAAAAATATATATTTTTAACTCACAAAGATTATGTCAATATTCAAGACTTCTCAAAAGACCAAGGCAAAGACACATAAAGTCTAGCTTATTTTACCAAAGAGGAAAGTAAATCTCAAAATAAAAGAGGCATGCAGGAAGATTTTATGTGTGTGTCATTTTTGTTTGTTTTCTGAACAGGGCTGGAAATACATTTTCCTCTGTTAAAAAAAAAAGCCAACCAATTGGCTCCTTCTGATTAGCTCAGAAAGTGTAAAACTATAGTGATTAAGGTGAAAAGCAGGAAAGACAAGATATAAGTAAAAAATCTAAAGGAATACAATTAGAAAAACCAGTGGTAGGTGGGCAGAGGTAGAGAAGAACAAAATCAGATAGGAGGCAAGAGGAGAGACAAAGAAAATCTATGGTAAATAAAAAAACTGAGCAGTTATTGGTTATATAGATAAAAGAGTAAGCATATTAGATGTAAGCTGTTTAATCTCATACATTAAAACATAAAGTACTCTAACATTAGATTGATAAATATCTGCTTTCACCTAGGAATAATCACCCTGAAGTATTGAAAATAAAGATTCAGAGAAAATTAACAATCATTTGTTTAAAAACTTAGGCCACTGTTATTATATAAGGCAAAGATGAAATTAAGAGAAAATGCAAGAAATAAAGAGGGACAACTATAGATAACTTAAAAGGCAACAGACAAAATATGAAATATCAATATATAAAAAAAAGATAAGAGTCACAAATGTGAATTCCTCAGTAGCGTTCCCTCAATATACACCTGAGACAAATTTTATGAATGTCTATCTATGAAGACAAGTCCCAATTGTAGTAAGAGGTGTTATAGATATTACTCATCTAGACAGATGAATATGCAGATATTTAGTAGTTAATAGAAATCGCTTCAATGTTTGTGTAGTTACTTTTCTTCAGTTTCTGCAGTACAGATGCGTATTTCACCAAATTAATGTAGGTGTTCAAATACCTCACTTTCTGTCTCAAGCTGCTGGGATGTATCTCCAAGAAAAACTTTCCAGTGGTTACATCTTTTTTCTTTAGAACAAATATTGGAGGTAATATCTTAGCAGTTTTAAAAGGCAACACTTTGTCAAAATGATTGTTCATACTTTGGAAATTTGTGGCATATTCACATTTATTGCTAGAGTAGTTCTGCCAAGACACTCATTGGAATGTGTGATACTCCTTAATAGGGACCTGTGATATACCACCATCAAGGAATGTGACCACGAATTCACATATATGCCATCTGTCATCAAATAACTGCTATCTACATAGGAAATAAAATGGAGTTGGTGTGAAGTTTTAATTCTTACAGCTGACATTTATTAACCTTTCCTCAAAGATAATGTGATTTGCATGACTGACTTTTCAAATTAACTTTTCTTCCCAAGTCCAGGCCCTATTAATTTCCTCAGCCAAGAAGAAAATATTTTTCAAAAATGCAAAAATTAGCTACAATTATGCTGACTCTTCTACTAAGGAATTTGGATTCTGACTCATTGAAAAGCTTTCCAGAAGCAATTTTTTAATCTACTACTAAAGGATCTGGAGTCTGACTCATTGACAAACTTTCCGAAGGTAATCTTATAATCAGTTATGGATTTCAACAACATACTCATCCAGTTTTCATTGTCTTTGTGAAATAAATGCCAGATCCACCTTAAGGAGTATTATTATTTTTTTTATTTCTAGGAATTTATAATATAAGCACAGACCCAAATATCTTCCACAGAATTTTGTTCCTTAAATATTTTTCTTGATTAAAAGAGTGACCTTATTAAAATGACCACCATTTTCAACCATTTTTCAGTGGTCTGGGTAAACAGTTTTGTAAGCACTTTCTAAAACCTCATTTCAAGCTGGCCATGGACCACTAATCACTTACTTTTATAGATTTGAAGACATATTTTAAATTGGGGTTACTCTTTAATATTTTTAACCTAAAACTTAATTTCCTGGAATAATAAAGTTTGATGTTTAGCAAGAAATCTACCTGAGTTAAGCCAATTTCAAAACAAGTTGGTCTTCTGCATTATTGTTGTGTTCCAGACATTCAGTGACTATAGGTACTGGGTATTAGTGATGGTAAACTTTGTGTTTTTCGTTATGAAATAATCTATGTAACTGTTGGGTATATCAGTGTTTTAAAATGCACTGCTAAATACAGGATTTACTATGCATATTCATGTTAAGAATTAATTTGTGATTTGGCTGTTTCCTGGATTTTATAATATGCGTGTGCAGAAATGTATTCAAAATTGAGGAAGGAAGCACACCATTATCAGGGTACTTACAAACTTGAACATCAAGTATCAGATAACTTTATTATTGAGAGACATTCCCTTCTGTGTAGAATGGCTATCTCAGTGTATCGTCTTCATTTGCAAGACAGATTTAACTATTTTATTTTTCCAGCAGTGCTGGTGCCTCAGAGTCCAGTGTTGTAGAAGAGGCAGTGTCTCAACCCTAATTTTACATTCCTCATTCAGGTAGCTACAGGAATTTTTGAAACTATTATTTACGTATTCTGATATTTTTCATATAAAGAGTAATAAATTTTACTATGTATAAATTTTCATAATCTAAAAGTGAATCAACATTTTCAATCCTTGAATCCCAGGATTTTGGGGAGGCTGAAGCGGGTGGATAAGGAGTTTGGGAGGAGGTTGAGGCCAGAGAATGACATGAATCCAGGAGGTGTGGCTTTCAGTGAGCTGAGATCACACCAACGCACCTAGTCTGGGCAACAGAGCAAGAATCCATCTCAAAATAGACAGATAGATAGATAAACAAATAAATAAAAACTTTTTCAATCAGCGCCAACGAATTCCTGAAATTCTAGTCAAGGGTTCCAATACGTATTTGTAGACAATAGTCAATACTTACGCATGCTTGTTTGAAGAATCTATTGAGGTGGAAATAGTTGTGGATGTACTCAGAGTAATGAAATAAAATTTTAGCTTCATTTACTTGCCTTTTTACCATGTATAAATCCTATCTTTCTTTGTCCTCAGTATGACATCACCTTTGAACAAAGTGCATAGTAAAGATTTCACATTGTTATAAAAATCAAGTCTGTGAATGCTACTTGTTTCATTTCTGGCAAAAATCTCTTCAGAAATTTGAGAAAATATTATAAGCCACTGGTACTGTATTGGACATAAAAATGCAACTAGCACTTCTGTAGTGCTCTGTATAAAGTTATAAGTTTTCCGACTATTTTTGCAATAAATAAAATCCATCTACCTGTAAGATTAATAAGGCTTAAACTTGGAGAGAGTACAACAGTAAGGGCCCCTCTGTAGTTGGTTATTTCTTCAAATCGATGGTACAAAAGCCTATGGAAAGACTTACTCGAAATATACAGAAATCTAGTTCTAGTAGTTACTCTCTAGAGTGGCAGAACTAAATGTGCCTCAGGAATTTATTGAAAAATCTGTTTGGACTCCTTATCTGTCACCAGGATTCTAAATTTGGATTCTCCGCGTCTGACGTTTCTTAGTGAATCCTAGTCTTTGTCACTATTGATACATGGCCGTTCCTAAATGACGTGCTGACTCTGGATCATCCCGCTTCATTCATCCATGGAAGAAAATGAGTCTGCCGTTCAATTGGTGTGCTATTTGTCAAACTACTTACTACTTTCTGTCTAAGTAACATTTGGGGCAATTATTGAATTCTCACGAATCAACAAAGGAAACTGTAAATAAGAGATAAGATCATGAGCAGTCTCTAAATTGTTAAATGTGATCTTGGCACAAAACCTGGGATGCTCTACAGGGTTGAGTATAGTTTTTATTCCAGGTCTGCCTCGCAAAACTTGATTTTTAAGACACAAAAATGAAGTCATTCTTAGGGGAGGAACACTATATTTTTAAACTAACGAAATACTTGAAGCCCATTCACTAAGTAGGATGAGCAAAGTTTCCACAATAAAGATGCTATCCCCATATATTCCTGCTGCTATAACACAGCACCTTAGACTGGGTAAGTTACAAAACCAGAAATGTGTTTCTTACAGTTTTACAGGCTGGGAAGTCCAAGCTCAAAGCACTGGCAGGTTCGGTGTCTGGTGAAGGCCTGGTCTCTGCTTCCAAGATGGCACCTTGTTGCTGTGTTCTCCAGAGAGGACAAATAGAGTGTCCTCAAATGGCAGAAGGGCAAAAGTGCCTAGTTTCATTGAGCCCTTTTATAGGGTTGCTAATTGCACTCTTAATTGCCTCCAAAAGCCGCCCACCCATTTTAATTCTATCACGCTGGAGGGTTTAAATTCCAACATACGAATTCTGGAGGGACACACACATTCAAATCACAGGTATCAAATATAAAGACCAGAGGCCGTATCTAACTATTCATAATGCCTAGGAAAATCTCTACTTTTATGTTTGGGGAGGAAAAAGAAAGGTGCTGGGAGAAAACAACTTCCTGTTTTACAGATGACAGTGCTTCACTGGAGAGGAAAGAAAAGAGCTTAACCAAATAGCAGACCTGGAGTTGATCAATGTGATAGGTGATGCTTGTTTAAAATTTTAGGAAAAAATAAGGTTAAAAAAACAGCTCTTTTTAGTGTAATGAATGAGAAATTCCGTGAAAGGAGAATGTGTCTAACATGACTAGATTATTGTTGGTTCATACACTATAGTACCAAATAAAATCATGGGAGAAAAACACATTAGATTAAACATATATTTTTATTGAGAGTTTTATCTGATGACAGAGAAACATTTACAGAGTAGTAAATATTATGTAACTTCTCATCATATGTAAGTTAGAAGCTGGGCGGTAAATGTGGTTACCAAAAGTCATCTGGTTCTTCGTGAGAAAAACCTGTTAAATTATTAAGGGAAAGATCACAATTATAATGTAAAAAAAAATTAAAAAGTGTCTCGGGTTTATTTGGTATCTTCATAATGTTCTCAGTTTCTTCCCTGGGGAGTTTCTGCATTAGATTACAAGTTATATTAGGATCAACTTCACAAGTTAAAAAACACTGTCAATTGTTTTCATAGTAACTCTTAATGATTCAATAACTTCTTTCAGGCAGATTTCTAATCATTTCTCTTGACTGACAAAATGAACTATTAATAGTGTGTGTATGGAACATGGTGTGTTGGGAAACCAGGTACATTTCGACTTCATCACTAGACTGAAGTATGTCCATAGGCAGACTTCTTGGATCATCCTTCTTGAGTTCTGATTACCTGGGGGAATGAGAAGAATTTTGAAATTAGGTATGCATTAATTTTATAAAATACTTTTCTGTAAGAACCATTATTGGAACACATATGTAATTTAAAAACCTAAGAGATGTGATGACTTACAAAAATGAAATTTAACAAGTACATCAAAATAAAACATCAGGTATGCGTTTAACCCCGGGATACTTCAGACTCACAAAAAAATATTAATGTCAAAACTCACGTACTTGTTGTATGATGAGAGATCCTTTCTTTCTTATTCCTAAAATATGGAGCCATCCCAACCTTTACAAACAAATTGTCTGTTCCCTCTGCATCTTGGCATGAGCACCTTCATCTCAAATGTTTAAACAGACCTCATTCACAGAGACAATTATGCTGACTTTTCTCTTCCGGTTCTAACCTCTAACCATTTATTTTAATAAGTTAGCAATGCAAATAAGCAGAAAAATTTATAGGTTCACCTGAGGACCGTGAACGTTTTTGCTCTGCCTTGTTCTAAATCATCAGCAGTGACTGAGTTAGTTTCAAAATTAAGAGAAAAGCAGCACAGTTTTTCCTCTATCTCCACTCGCCATCTCGTCACAATCCTTCTCATGAAATTAAAATATCTGAAGAGAGAGTTGATAATTTCTGCAGGCAGAAATGCAGCTGCCTCTGTTCTAGAAGAAGAAGAAAAAAAAAGTTACTCATAAAAGAGATTGCTTGCTTACATGGAAGAGTAATTTGAAGATAGCAATGTCGTTTCAGCACCTTTTTATCGAGAAAGAAAGAGGAAGAATAACTACTTCTCTGCTCTGGTGTGTATTTTGTACCTACATGGTGGAATACAGAAACCTCTTTGGACACAATGGAAGGAAATGAAATATGTCCATTGGACACCTTATATCAGAGACAGAAAATTTCAGCTTTTTCCATTTCCTTTGAGTCCAGATGAAGAAGCGAAATGATGAATATAAAAATTTCTCAATAACACCAATGCTACTCACTATGCTGCTTAATAATTTATTATTATTATTATTTGGGGGATGGAGTCTCACTCTGTCACACAGGCTGGAGTGCTGCTGAGCGGTCAGCTCAACGCAACTTCCACCTTCTGGGTTCAAGTGAATCTCGTGCCTCAGCCTCCCAAGTAGCTGCGGCTACAGACACATTCCACCACGCCTGGCTAATTTTTGTATTTTTACCAGATATGGTGTTTCAGCCAGGATGGTCTCAATCTCCTGACCTTGTGATCCACTAGTCTCAGCCTCCCAAAGTGCTGGGATTACAGACATGAGCCACTGCAACTGGTGTGTAATTGTTAAATCCACCATTACAAACAGAATTTTGAGTCTGTTTTCTTCCCACCAACTTGTATTCCTGGGGCAGCCTTTAAACTTGTAGTCCATATGGGCAGATACAGTTTTAGGATGGTGAGATTTACAAGATTGCAAGTTCTGGTTTTAGAATGTGTTTTTGCTGGTATTTTGGTAAGTATGACTGGCCCCAGTGATTGTAGGTTAGAAGACTCAATTATGCAGCTCCAGGAAGTTGTCTCTGAGAAACTGGAAAAACAAGCAAGGGGTGCACATGTATTTTTGTGGCTACTATTATAGTGCTCTTCAGAATTGGAGATTATGGGAAAGGTTGAGACCATGGATGACAACTGGCACGTATTAAAGGAAAAGGGCATAACTCCCCCGTAGGACGGTGAGGTCTTGGTTTGCTGTAGCAGATTTCCTTCTTTTGACTCATGAATTTTAAAGGCAGTCCCAGGTAGGAATTTAGGGTTATAACATGCATAATGCTGACCATTTCCTGGTCACAAACTGAGTAGGTTGTCTAGTTGTAAGTACAAGTTCCTAGGTAGGTCCCTGTACACATTTAATTAGTGTGATATCTCAGGGTTTTGGTTATGGTGTTCCCTGACTGAGTATGTGAGTACAGTGGGGGCACTCTTTAATGGTCTCCTTTTTGGATATGAATAAGGGGAATATTACAGTTAGGAGGAAAAGAAGTGGGTTTAGTTTTCTTTTGTCTGAAGTAGGAACTAAGTAAAGACTAACATATTTATACCCAGGTGGAAAGGAAGACATTTTTACCCGGGGGAGGAGGTGGAGCAAAGTGACAGACTTTGCTCGCACTCTCATCAAACCTGATATGCTATTCAAGACCCAACGGATGCCATCTCCTTATTTCTGAAGTGACAAGTAAACAAACAACCACTCCCGCACCTTAGTTACATAGTATCTTGCACTTACTTCTTCAAAACCTACACATACTTGTTTTGTCCCCTTCTGCTTTTTTCCTGGAAGGCCCATATTTTGATAAATGATCTGTTCCCCCTGCATCTTGGCACAGAAACCTACATCTCAAATGTTTAATTATAATTCATCCTCACAAATAATTATGTTGATGTTTCTCCTCCAATTCTGACCCATAATCTGCTTTATTAAAGATAGTCATGCTAATAGGAAGAAAAATTCATAGGTTTACCAGAGGACCCTGAACCTTTCTGCTCTGCCTTGTTTTAATGCCTTGTTGGAAACAGAGAACCAGGTAGGCTGATAGAAGGAAACAGGAGAATTTATTTAGGTGCAGCAGCTCATGGAATTTAATCCAAAAACGCTGAGTGTTGAATAAAGACTGAGCAGGCTTTTTGTAAGTAAACTTACAGAAGCAGAACCAAAGCAGCTAATTAAACAGTGAAAGGCTATGTAATCTACAGCGTAACTGTTGACTTAGCATTAATTCTTGCCTTGTATAGCTGGGTTTTGCAGCTGTGCTGAAAGAAAAACAGGAACCTAAAATTTTACTAAACACAAGCATTGGTAAACATAGTCATAACAGATCTTCAGAGAAGGAGAGAGTAAAGTAATTTGCTTTACTTTTCAACATTGCTTAACTGGGGTTATTTACAACCCATTATATCGGACTCAACTTTTTAGATGGTGTTATTTTATAACTGTCCTTGGAGTGAGCTAGCTGCACAGAGAAAAGCTTATTTTTCTTTCCTTTTTAACCCCTGTCTTGCCACATTTTCCTCTCTTTTATTTTTTATGCCTTTCACAGGATAAATTTAAGAGAAGGTATTCGTACTACTTTATTCTTTATGGAAAAGCATGTTTTCTTCTTAGGGCAAATGTTGATATTTAGCTAGAGTTAAATGAGTAGCAGTGTGCATGGCTATATGGTTTTTGGACTATGTAGTATGTGTAGAGGGTGAGCATCCTTTCATGAGTGCTTTTTAATATCACGGTTAAGTGGGGAAATAACAGCAAAGTAATGAATAGCATATTTATAGTTAGCATGGTCAGGACTAGAGACTCACACCTGTGGTGGAGGTTGAGCATAGTGACAGAATAACCATAAAATAATTAATATTACAGTGTAAGTTATTAGACTTAAGATTTTTAATTTGATTTACTTGTTTGATGAATGTTTAAGTTGTGGCTGTGTATAGACTAGACAAGAAAATGAGGCATCAGGACTCAAACCATCCAACACAGCTAATCATGCAACAAGACCAACTTGTCATTGCAACAAGGGTCATTGAGACACTGCTCAGATCACTCCAAAAGCTGACCAATCTACACGAGACTTCAGCTTAATAAGAGGGCAACAAGCCCTGCTCTAGTCACATTCCAGAAAAGAACTAGTCTACGCACAATATACGAATACCTTCTCTTAAATTTATCCTAGGGTAAATCTTTCAGAGTAAATATTTTCTTAACAAGGGAACTGGACAATTTGGGAGGTAGAGGAATTTATGTTGGACTTCTTGGCCTTTGATGACACATCTCCTTTACTGACAGAACAATTTTTATTCTGAGACTCCTGTGGCTTTTGTGACAGTTTTATAACTTTTGAATAGTGGCCCTATGGTTCAAGTCACTACTGAGTGTGTATCCCTGGTGGATATCATAAAGTCCATCAGCTGGCCTTCAACTTTTAGGTGACATTGGGCTCATGGAGGTGTAATAAGGAGGAGTCTGGTCTGTTCTAGTTCCCATATCCTTTAGCACCAGCCAGCCTGTTTAGGTTAGTATATGGTTTTTCCCACAGTAAGGTAGACCTTGGAGGGTGACTTAAATAAACAGTAAACAACTTAAGCACAACCACTGGGCTTCCAGTTAAACCTGAAGCTCCGCTCCATAACTGTTTCTAAACAGTGGATGATGCATTTTCTGGACACGGAGATCTCACAGATCAAATCCTCAAAAACCCAGATGTTGAATACTTCATAAATGAAAATAGTTTTGAGCTAGAAAAAATTCCAACAAGCCGGGTATGCAGCGGTGACATTAAACACTATGACAGAAGCTCAATCTCCATCTACTGGAGCATGAACCCAAAAGGCAAAACTAATAGCCCTAACAAGAGCCCTTGTGCTACCAAAAGAGAGCAAAAAGGTCAATATTTATACACACTGTAAATATACTTTTACCACACTACATGTTCATAGAACTATATACAAAAGCAAAATCCCTTAATAGCTGGAGTCAAAGAAATAAAGTACAAAGAAAAATCTCCTAACAGCTTTATAGGCTCTGGAGAAAGTAGCAAGAATGCATTATTGGGGACACCAAAAGGCAGGGACATCAAAAGCCAAAAGAAACAGGACAGCTAACAGGAAGGAAAAGCAAGAAAAAATAATTATGCCACATCAAAAGCAACAACAACAGCAACAGCAGCAGCAGCAGCAGTAGCAGCAGCAGCAACAGCAACAACAACAATAACAACTCTTGTCATTACCTCAAACCCATGGCCAATTTTTTCCATGTGTATAGTTTTTTGGTCATCTATTTAACACCAAAAGAGGGCCATTTTAGTTGACAAAGAGTTTTTCACCTTTGGGATGTTAGTATACTTTTGTAGTTTCCTGTAAATCCTTCCTTAAAGTTTTCTTTAAGATATATCTTGATGGTGTAGGTTTTGATGACTCTCTTTCCATTTCCTCCCGGTTATGATGTAGTATACTCATGCTCACATTTTACTTTGTTTTGGACCGGCTAGATCATCTCCTATTATGGAGGTTTTTAGAAACCACTTAGCTTTGGGGAGTTTCTTAAGCCCACCACAATTTCAGAAGTTGTGGTGTAGCTTCTATTAGCCCTATGTGGATCGCCACTTGTCTTGGTCAGTCCCACACTTGGTCTGAAACACAGTCCTTGCTAAGAGACTTGTGGTTCCTCACTTCATGGCTGATTAGCCTAGTTAGGCCTCTCCTTTCACACACCATCCCACTACCAGTTCCCATGCTATTGATTGGGATGGCAAGCCACATTAACTACCTCCAGTTTCCTTCTGAGCTGACCGAGTGGCCACTCTTACATGCTGTGTTGGTTGGGGTGTAAGTTTCTTCTGAATTGGTAAGCCACTCTCACAACCTGATCCCCTTTCAGTCAGATTACCAGTTACACCCTAGGAGGTGATTAGGCTCCCTTTCAGTCCTATATGGGATGGGTCCTGCCTGGGGTCCCAATACCTTACTGAGGTTTCTGAAGTGAGCTGTTCCTGGAATCATCCTGTAGCCCCTTAGGTACCAGTGCACTGCAGGGTAGGGGCCCTGGGTCACAAAAGGGCTGTTCTCTCCTCCAGGCTGAAGTTCCCCCAATGGTGCTTCAGGGGTCACAGGACACCAGAGAACCAGGGCTTAAGCTCCTAGGGGCAAAGAAGACCACAAACCTGTCATCTCCCCTCCATCTTACTGGCTGGACAATAATGTTGTGGGAAGCAGAGGACCAGAGAGACTGATATGGGGAAACAGGAAGATTTATTGAGCTGCCCTGGCTCAGCAGAGTTATATCCAAAAAGGCTGAGCATTGAGCAAAGACTGAGTGGGGTATTTATAAGCAAAATTACCAAACAGAACTAAAACAGCTAATTATAAAATGACAGGTTACATAATTTAGAGCATTAAGTGTTGACTTAGCATAACTTGTAGCCTGAGTAGCTTGTGGCCTTGCAGCTGCATTGAAAGAAACACAGTAATCTTCAAGTCTTGCTAAATACAAGCATGGGGAAACATAGTCGTAATTAATGGTTCAGAGATGGAGAGACAGTATAGGTCTTCATTTTTCTTTTCTTTTCATTGACGACACCGAAGCTCAAGCCCACAACTATAGAGTCACTTCTGTCTGCTGTGGGACCAGGTATGGGAGAAGACTGCTCATGACTCAAATCGCAGCCTTGGTAACCCACTGGTAGAGTTCCTAAAAACATCCCCTCCTTACTGTTTCAACAATCATGATCTGAGCCAACTTCAACGTTTGAATTTACTCCAATGGTATGGAAGTGAGAACCTTATCCAGGCAGGCCCTGTGGCTCACACCTGTAATCTCAGCAATTTCAGAGGCAGAGCTGAGCAGATTAACTGAGGTCAGAAGTTTGAGACTAGCCTGGCCAACATAGTGAAGCCCCATTTCTACTAAATATACAAAAATTAGCTGAGTGTGGTGGCCCATGACTATAGTCCAGGCTACTTGGGAGGCTGTGGCAGGAGAAACACTTGAACTCGGGAGGCAGAGATTGCAGTGAGTGTAGATCATGCCACTGCATTCCAGGTTGGGTGACAGAGTAAGGCTCTGCCCTCACCAAAAAGCAAAAACCAAAACAAACACT
This sequence comes from Trachypithecus francoisi, assembly GCF_009764315.1. Classification (NCBI taxonomy): domain Eukaryota; kingdom Metazoa; phylum Chordata; class Mammalia; order Primates; family Cercopithecidae; genus Trachypithecus; species Trachypithecus francoisi. The sequence continues at coordinate 23,405 of NW_022680730.1, read as the reverse complement.
TATCTGTTTGTATTTCATTGCCACAATATTTTTAAATGACTTTCTAATGATGTGCATAATTTTTCCAACTTTAGAAATAACCTTTATTTGCTTGCTTTCACAGATTTTGTATATTGTTTTTTATCTTAATAAACTGCGTCTATTCACAGAACTCTGAAGATGTTTATTAATACCATATTGCATGGTCTATATGTCCAGTTTTGCAAATATGTGTTATCTACTTATTTACTAGAAGCCATCTTTTTTTTTCTCCTTGTAATTTAGGTGATTCTCAAAGATGACACATCATTTTGCAATCTGGTCCTAACTTCCATATTGCCTCATGGTCTGCAGAATTGATCTAAAAAAAAGATTAAAATAACTGAAGGCTGAGAGAGTATGTAACATGACCCAGCTGAAGCTGAGATCAGAACGTTGTACTTACAATAACTTCTCATCTAGAGCGATGGAGAGGCTGTGCCTTGACTCAGTGGGTGATTACTGGGGCGTTCTGTCAGAAGAAGGACTGAGGGAAGCCCATGTGACCTGCCCAGGCCTAAGGTTCAGAAAGAACCAAGGCAAGAATATTACCAATTGCATGAAGATACCAAGAGGTTTCTAAAGAACTCTATTGGTTCAAAAATAAATTATTAACCTACAAAATGATGATGCAAAAGATTCACAAAAACTAATGATTCAAGCACCTACGTTATTGCAGTGCCAATGGTAAAGTGTATGATAGCAAAAGGCAGCAAAGGAAAGGTAACTGTTAGTATCTAAACAAATCTGTGTGTTATGAAAACACTAGAGCTTGCCAGTCTGTCCCACTGACCCTCACAGCATCGCTGTATCATGGGAAGGGGGAGGGAGGGTAGCTACCCAACTCCAGAGCAGCACACAACGCTTTGTCCAGGTGGCTAACCTTTCAGATACATTTCACTTTTAAGGCTTCATTTTGCTTTTGGACAGGGTGTGGGGAAAAGGTGTCTGGTGGAACCGCCCTGTGTAGCCTCAAGGCTGCACTGCCTGTGAGTGCTTCCAAGGTGCCGTTCCTTTATTCTTTGTTTTCACTTGAGGCTGCTCAGAGACAACTCTGTCCTCTGCAAAGATACGTCTTTCTGGAGAACTGGAAGTCATGTTTCTGAAAGCTTTCAGCAAATGCAGACATGGTGAGATCTTTGCCGGTAGTTGGCTTTTGACAGTGATGTTAATGACTCTCTGATGGCAACTTCTGAGAGCCTTTTCCAAGTGTCTGTTTGTTTAAGTTATTTGTCTCTTGCTGAAGCTCTTTGACCCTTGCTGAAGCTCTTTGACCCTTCTTTAGTATTAACCACAAACTCAAGGTCAGAATTGGAAGCACTACCCTCCACACCTCCATTTGCATAATTTGGGATCCTTGGTGTAACCATACTTGCTAGAAGTCTTTTCTGTTTAAAAAATTGTTCAAGAAATCCTGATATATAGCACCATTGCAAGGCACCATATTGCCACTTCTTAATCCACTGACAGGATGATTGATCAGAGACGGCCTTGGGTGGCAGTACACTTTATTCTCTAGCATTGTAGAGTATAACATTTCAGAAGTGAATGGAAAAGGAAGAGAAGAAAATTCAGGTACTGGAGAATTTTTTTTTCTTTTGTAAAATTGAAGAGAGCAATAATAAGGATAAATTTGCACAATAAACAGTTTCTGAAGCCATGGTAGTAATAACCACTAACATGTATTGAGGGCTTATTGTAACAGCTACAATTTCATATGTCTTTTGTAAACTGGTATAATTTCAGAATCCATTATGCACAATTTTCACATGCCAAAAGCTCTGAAAACTGAAAACTTATTCATAACTTCTTTGGTGGCAAAGCCTAGCCAGATTTGAACTCATGGTTAAATAGTTTGACTTGAACTGATGTGAACCCATTTATTATCTTTATTTATCTCAGCATGAATATTCATACTGTTGGCTGGAAAATAATTAATGCATTTCACAACAGCAGGTGCTTCAGAACTCGCATGTTGTGAATTACCTGTGCTGTCAATTCCACAGCATACGGCACGAGTTTCTGGCAAGGAAGTAAGAGTCTGCATTCACAACAACACAATATTCAAGGAACTTTCACAGCTCCCATTTTATAGATGGGGGCCTAATCCTTATACATGAGGGCCTAATGCTTATTGAGCCTGGATCAAACAGTTAGCAGGTCCAATAGTTACTGGAATTTCCTAAGGCAAAGCCAGTTCATGTGTCCCACTCTCCTGCAATGCCTTCCTATGATGCTATGAGAAAAAAGCTTGCCCTCAGCAATGCATGCACGTGCAAAAGTTCTATCTGCATTCAACTGTTTTCATTAACATCAGACTATGGTTTCAGCTGTGAGAAGTTTCACAAACAGAACTGCTAAAAATGAAGAACAGAAAAAGGTAGAAATGAGTAAAGAGATAACAATAAGTCAAGTGCTGGTAGAAGAGAGCAAGGGACTCATGAGGAATGAGTGCCAATGGGAGTGAGGCAGGCGCAGAACTAGAGTGAGAAAACAGGTGAATTGGAAACACATATACACTTTTTTTGAGCTTGAAAGCAACTGAAGAAGAAAGTATCTAAGCTTCAACATCCTTCTTATGAAATAGGAAGGGGCAGAGATGTATCCACAGTGAAGACACAGTAATAAAACCATACCAATCACCATTTATTGAGTGTTTTCTTATGTCCCAGGCACCGCATTGAAACCCATCTCATTTCATCATTTTCATTATGGCTCAATAGACATTATTTTCCCCATTACAAATGAGAAAGCTGAGACCAAAGGAAGTTAAGGTAACATGTCCAAGATCAAATAACTAACTTTGAAACTGAGACCAAAAAGAAGAACAGCTCTCTGATTCCGAAGGCAACGTTCCCTTTGCTAAACCACCCTGCTCCTCCCGTGTATGCATATATCTGTCTGTCAAGGAATCCGTAAAACTACTGAACTGGCATTAACATTGGCATAACAAACAGAAAAGAAAATTCTAAGATAAACCTGGAGACTTCTATATCACCACCCTCCTTTCCCATTTGGGACATGAGGCTCTCCCAAGCCATGAGGCACCTATGAAGCAAGTCACTTTTGATGACGACCCAGACGATATTATCAAAGAAGAAAGGGAGTTTTACTTTTGTTTTGTTTTTTGTTTTTTTGAGACGGAGTCTTGCTCTGTCGCCCAGGCTGGAGTGCAGTGGCCGGATCTCGGCTCACTGCAAGCTCCGCCTCCCAGTTTACCCATTCTCCTGCCTCAGCCTCCCAGTAGCTGGGACTACAGGCGTCCGTCACCTCGCCCGACTAGTTTTTTGCACTTTTTATAGAGACGGGTTTCACCGTGTTAGCCAGGATGGTCTCGATCTCCTGACCTCGTGATCCACCCGTCTCGGCCTCCCAAAGTGCTGGGATTACAGGCTTGAGCCACCGCGCCCGGCCGGAGTTTTACTTTTAACATGACACACATTTCTTTGGTTTTCCTCTAACATAATAATCACTTAATATTCAGTAAATTAGATCATTACATTTTCTCAGTCATCAGAAGATTTACACACAGAAAAATATTCGTGGCATTAAAATGTCCCTAACCTGTCTGAGTCTGCTTCAGTTTCCATTTTAAATCGACCACCTGAAAAGTTATCTTTCTTACAGAAGCTTTGTAATCTAGTATCTGGGCCTTCAGTCATGCATAATGCACAATCTGAAAAGATTCAGAAGAGGAAAGGAAATTATGTTAAACAAACGACAGCTTGCTTCAAAAGGAAAAGTATTCTTATCCTGTTTATACTCTTTCAGTGGAGAAGATTTATGCCAGTAAACAACAGGATCCCTATTTTAAAAATGACAAACAGAACACAAACAAGGTGTGTTTCACAGATTTCACCATCTTTTTCAGTCATATCAGAAAATTCCAGCACATGTGAGCAGAAGACACAGCGAATGTCTGTAATCCTCAGAGTGAGAATCAAGAGATAACAATGGATACAATCAGGCACTCTGAAACTTTTACGTTTCAGTGTGTTTGTTTTCTTCTCCATATTATTACTGTTATGAATAGAAGATCACATTATCACTAGAGAATTTTATCAGATGACAAAGAATACCTTTATTATAGTTGGAGGAGAGACATTTGATGCTAAATTCAATCTGATTTACACAGGTGTGACTTGGGTCAAATTTACATATTGGTAACGTATACTGGTATCACACTGCAACTGGCAAGGAGCAATACTCACTATATCTGGCAGTTGTTTTGCAGAGCTGGCCTGTGGTTTTCGAACTCCTCATGCTCAGCTGTGATAGCACTTGATGTTTTCTGCAGTTCTTTCTGAAATGCCACAATTTCCCGAGCCAGCTGAGCTAGACCTAGAAGGTCAAATGAAATCCTAGTCTTTATGTACCTTAAGTTTTCTTATTTCATTCAACAAGCACATTGAAAAGGGTTTTATGTTGTTGTTTCTTTTCTTGGTACTCAGGCAATAAACACAATGCTAATTATATTTAATGAACTCAGAGTAATCCTGACACTCAAATTTCAGAACAAAGAATTTCTTGTATTTTAATGCAACTGTTATAACTCTTGGAGTCATACTCCAATGGAAGAACTCTTTCAAATCCTCAAATTAACCTAAAAGGATGTTTCTCTCCTCTACCATGCACAGAAGGAGCTCTCTATCTGGTGTACCTCTTGATGACATCCCCAAGATCCAATATAATCTCTGCCTCTGTCAGTAGCAGTTGGGATTTGGGATTCATGCAGAAAGCAGATGGTTCCCAGTCAGAGTCATCTAAGAATCCTTTAATGCTTATGCAGCATGACCACAAATGATGGTGAAGTTCCCTGAGATAGTAACAGGATCACTCTATTAGCACTCTTTGTGCCTGCAGAATCAGAGGAGGGAGAAATTAGCAGTACTGGAGAGAAAGGGGTGGTGCAGAGCACTGGGAAGTGGTTATCACATGCACCATGACCTCTCTTGGCTGTGAGGTACAATGGCCAATCTTTCGCCAGTGTATGTGGAGGCTGGTGTCCTCACTGGCCAAACCCAATCAGCAAGCAGAGGTCAAGGGATGCCTTAATACAAACATATGCATGTTTGCAGAGTTTAATTCCTGGATGTTAATTTTATAAATCTGTCAAATTTAACCCTCCCTTACAAGTACAAACATAGCTTTATAATACTGCCATAATACTAAGTACTAAAACATGCAAATCAGGAAAATGTATAAGGTCTAGGAGATGCAAGTTTTCCTTACTAATCTCTTTTAAGTAGTGAATAATCACTCATCTCTTTAATGTTTTCATTCAGCATAATATTTCATTTTGTACTGGCAAGATTGGACTTTGACACACTCTAGCTCAACCTGAAATTTAAAAAGGAATATTTACAATTGATTAAAGACTTTACAGTGCTGAAAAACTAAAATCTGGCAAGCTCCTTTAGGCATAGTGACACATTTTAAGGAGGCAGCCAATAACCCCAAAACAATCACATATTATACCAGTACGTATTTTTCAAATGTGAAAAGGTAAAGTAAAAATGGCCAGGCATGGTGGCCACGCCTGTAATCACAATGATTTCAGAGTCTGAAGTGGGAGAATTGGCTGAACTCCAGAGTTCGAAGTGAACCTGGGCAACATGGCAAAGCCCCATCTCTACTGAAAAGGTAGCAGTGTATGGTGGCTGATGCCAGAAATTCCTGCACTTTGAGAGGCTGAGGCAGGAGGATCGCTTGAGGTCAGAAGTTCGAGGGCATCCTGGATGACAAGGTGAAATCCCATCTCTACTAAAAATGCAAAAATTATCTGGGCATGGTTCCAGGCACCTGTGATCTCAGCTACTTGGGAGGCTGAATCAGGAGAATCACTTGAACCCAAAGGGCAGAGTTGGCAGTGAGCTGGGACCATGCAATTACACCCCAGTCTGGGTGACACATAAGACTTCATCTCCGTGGTGGGGGAGGGGGAATACAAAAATTACCTGACATGGTGACCCACGATTATAATCCAGGCCACTTGGGAGGATTTGAGACAAGAATCACGCCGGGCGCGGTGGCTCAAGCCTGTATCCCAGCACTTTGGGAGGCCGAGACGGGCGGATCACGAGGTCAGGAGATCGAGACCATCCTGGCTATACGGTGAAACCCCGTCTCTACTAAAAATACAAAACTAGCCGGGCGAGGTGGCGGGCGCCTGTAGTCCCAGCTACTCGGAGGCTGAGGCAGGAGAATGGCGGAAACCCGGGAGGCGGAGCTTGCAGTGAGCTGAGATCTGGCCACTGCACTCCAGTCCGGGCAACAGAGCGAGACTCCGCCTCAAAAAAAAAAAAAAAAAAAGAATCACTTGAAACCAGGATGTGAAGGTTGCAATGAGCTGAGATCACTCCTGTACACACTAGCCTGTGTGACAGAATAACACAGGCTACGTTGTAACAGAGAAAAGTAAAATCTGAACATGTGAAGTGCCTCAATTTCTTAATATACTACATCTCATGTTTGAGTATGAAAGCCTACAAAGTTCTCATATAAGTCAAAGTTGCAAAAATAAATTTTATATACCAAACATGTTGTAAGTGCCTAAAGTTCTAGCTTCCAACAGCAAGCACACAAATGAAGATAAAAGTAAAGAAGCAATGGTGTGTGAAAAATGCCCCTCATTTTGTTTCCATCTGTAAGACAAAAATATAACAACAGAATTTTTACCTGCTGCTGAAGGAAAGAGAAAACAGGCTGATGTAGAAAATAATAGTGTTGGCCACCTGCTACGAACTAGGCATGTCAGCTTGCTCACTAAATTCCCTCAACAACCCTATAGTATGGAAAACTTCCTAGACTTTACAGTTCAGGAGCCCGCAGTCACAGAACCAGCCCAAAAGCACACAAGCAATTACACATACGTAAGTTTGAAGCAGGACTTCAGGACACAAAGTACCATCTCCATTTTTCTATGTGACATTAATTGAAAATAAACAGTACCAAATTTACTTCAGCCATCATCCTCTTAACCTTACAAATAGAAATCCAAACATCTGGTATTGATGGAACGTATCACAAACCCACAATCAATATCATACTGAACAGGCAAAAACTGGAAGCATTCCCTTTGAAAACTGGCACAAGATAGGGATGCTCTCTCTCACCACTCCTATTCAACATAGTGTTGGAAGTTCAGGCAAGAGAAAGAAGTCAAGAGTATTCAGTTACAAAAAGAAGAAGTCACATTTTCCCTATTTGCATATGACATGATTGTATATTTAGAAAATCCCATTGTCTCAGACCAAAATCTCCTTAAGCTGAGAAGCAACTTCAGCAAAGTCTCAGGATACAAAATTAATGTGCAAAAATCACAAGCATTCTTATACACCAGTAACAGACAAACAGAGAGCCAAATCATGAGTGAACTTCCATTCATAATTGCTTCAAAGAGAAGAAAATACCTAGGAATCCAAATTACAAGGGATGTAAAGGACCTCTTCAAGGAGAACTACAAACCACTGCTCAGTGAAATCAAAGAGGACACAAACAAATGGAAGAACATACCATGCTCATGGAGAGGAAAATTCAATGTCGTGAAAATGGCCATACTGCCCAAGGTCATTTATAGATGTAATGCCATCCCCATCAAGCTACCAATGACTTTCTTCACAGATTTGGGAAAAATTACTTTAAAGCTCATATGGAACCAAAAAAGAGCCCGCATTGCCAGGACAATCCTAAGTCAAAAGAACAGAGCTGGAGGCATCATGGTACCTGACTTCAAACTATACTACAAGGCTACAGTAACCAAAACAGCATGGTACTGGTACCAAAACAGAGATATAGACCAATGGAACAGAACAGAGCCCTCAGAAATAATACCACACATCTACAGCCATATGATCTTTGTCCATTACTCACATGAGCTACTCTGCACTCTATGCTTCCAAGCTCATAATCCTATCTCCCTTCCAAATTACTGTTTGATGAAGATCATTAATTTGATTTTATCATTTTTGATCTGTTTGGCTTTGGGAATTCCAAAGCTTAGAACAATTTTTCTGCCAACTATCCACAAAGCCCTCATTTTGAATAGAAGCATGCAAAGGAACACCAACAGCAGAAGCATCAGCAGTAGCTGTCACAGCTATAAGGCCCATGATCATAGCTATTAAAGTAAATATGAATCTCTCTGATCTGTGAAGTATTTCTTGTAGTACTTCAGTGATAATATGTATGGAGGGAGAGGCCTCCCTAGGTCTATTGAGGGAAACAATTATCCAGACTCCTTCTGGGGCCCTAACCAGTAAAAATGCTATTCTCTTTATTAAAGGTAGAATGAATGTAGGTAAAAGATGGCAGCTGAGGCACGAAATGGTTTGAGAGTCAGGTAGGACATTACCTTTTCCAACTGCCAACAAAAAAGGAGGTTTAACACAACTCTGTAATGGGACCGAATGATTGTAGGTCATGGCTACAACAAATCAAAATGTTTTACTGTGGGTCTCTGTTTTATATTCTCCTTTCCAACTCCAACCGAGGTTTGAGCCATCATTAATTTCCATGCTCCCAGATGGTCTGAACTTATAATGAGATCAATCACTTTTGGGGTTGGAAGAGCCATACCATTCTCCTCCTGCTTAATAGGTTATTTGTTTCAATTATTCTATATAATTTTGGGCATTATCTGGGTAGTCTTTTGCAAAACGAGTCTCTCTACAATCTTCATGCTGTCCAGTACAATTTGCTGCAAAGTATCCCCTAAGGACCCAATCAATGATGATTTTAGAGTAATTATTTTGCTGTACAGCAGCGCTATTTGCAATACAATCTTCCCAGGTTAGCACCTCTAGATTTTCAGACCATTTAATGGACTGCCTAGGGCAGGGCTTCTTATTAGGTTTACATTTATTAATCTGGTGAGGTGTCATAACATAGTCAGCCATCTGTGATCAAGGTATTTAGTAGTGTCCAAAGATTGAAACTTCCTTCCACTGATTACATGAACAGAGGCTTTTGATCCCTTATGTGTAGGGACATAAAACAGCCAACAACAATGTTTATCATAATTTAAACATCCTACTGGCAGCCCCAGGCAGACGGGAGGAAAACAATAACCAATGGACACATTCATTGACATTTTTGTCTCCTCTGGACGAGTAGGGCCTTGGTTATCTGTTGGTCCAGGCATCCAGATGCTGTCATTAACTTAAACCTCCATGGGCGTATCTGACCATATAACAGGCCTAATCAGTGGTGGGAATGGAATGTAGTCCCAATAAGTGTAATTTTCTTCTGTCTGTCCCTTAGGAGGTCCAGTTGCTGCCTGAAATTCTGTATTAGCATTTTCACAAGCAAACAGCTGAAGGATCACTTTCCTGGCATGAGAATCTGAAATAGTGTTTTCAGCTGCGGCTTGCAACTGTGCAATAAAATCTGGATAAGGCTCTCTTGGAGCCTGTCAAACTGAGTTAAAAGAAGGATAAGTAGTACCAGGGTCGTGAATTTTTTCCCAGGTTCTTAGGTATATAGCTCTGAGCTGATCAACACCCTCATCACCCATTGCCATCTGTTGATTTACAGTACCCCATACCTGTCCGATTCCAAGCCATTGATCAGATGTGATAGTAAGGGCAGGTTGGGCTTGATCTTTTCTGCATGCCTGATTTGTTGCTTCATCCTTTCACCTCCGTTTTAAGTTAAGAAATTCAGAGTAGGACAGGGTGGATCGGGCTAATGACTCCCAACCCACAGGTGTTAAACACCGGTTATAAGCCACAGATTGTAACAAGGTATGAACATAAGGATAATTTGGCCCATATTGTCCAATTGCTCGCTTTAAGGTTTCTAATATTTTAAAAGTGAATGGCTCCCAGCATACTTAAGCATGTTCTCCGGGTTCCTCGGCTTGCAAAATAATCACCTGAAACTGCCAAACATTCAAATCCCCCATTTCTCCTGCCTGGTAAATGGAGACCTGGATTGTTTCTGCACCGTAATTTGTATTTAGACTGGCTCACAGCATTCTTTTACTATAATTAACAGATGGACAAGCCTGGGTCATTCCCTCACTATAACTGGCTGTTGGGGAAGCCTGAACCTTCCCTTCGCCATAGTTAATGTTGGCGCGTGCAACAACAGCGGCAAGCCCCTGGCAGGCTCCCTACCAAAAATTTATAAGGCTGAGGTGGGGGTGGCCGTTTCGGACCTTCCCCTAAAGACGCGGTAAGTGGCACTGTTTTTGCAGTAGGTGGAACTGTTTCTCTCATAAGTTTCTGGGGGTTAGCATAGAAAGCTTCCCGTTTCTCCCCCTTTTTAAAACAAGACTCTGATGGTTCAGTTTGCTGATCATCAGACTCCTGGTTACTACATTTTTCTATATTATCCCAAAACTCCTCCTCCTCATCCCCAGTGTGAAAGGGCTCCAGGGCAGTTTTAATTACGGACCACACAAACCAAGTGGGGAGGGGAACACGGTGGCCCTCTTGTGCTCATTTTAAGTCTGATCCGACCTTATCCCAATCTTTTACATTCATAGTTCCATATTCTGGGAGACAAGGAGAAAACTTTTCTATGAGATGGAACAAAGATGTGAGATTTTGGTACTCACAATTACCCCTCTGTGGTGCAATAACTGGCATGCCAGGCTTAAGTAATTAGTAAACTTACTTTCAGCCTGACCCAAATGTCCTGAGGATACCTTGGAATTCCCCAAGTGTCCTACTTGCCCATAGAGCTTGAAGTGAAAACGTACTCGGGCATCCTCCGTCCATCATCATCTACTTTACACTCTTGGCGTTTCTTCACAGATGACTTGTAGAGATTACCGGGTACAACGCTTTGGGCAGCAGATATTTTGGAAACCAGCCCCACACCACCCAGCGGGTACCCTGAGCCCAGTGGAGACAAAGGAACAAATTGTTGGAAGAAATAGAAGTCCAATAGTTAAGTCAGAAAATACTGGTGTCTCTTCCTATTCTCTAAGTGCTAAGGAGGAAAGCTCTTTATTGGATTTTCATTAAAGCTGATTTCAGATTCAGAACAGTAACTTTAAAAGAATCAAAGTTCACGTACTTCAATGCCTCCCCTTTGCATCTAAAGAACAAACACCAAAATAGTTGAATAAGTGACTGCGTAACAGCATAGCCAGGAACAAAATGAGACCTACTGACCCTTGCTTCCATTAGTCGAGTGGGCCTCAAACCCATTATGATTCAAACTCAACCACACAGCAGAGTGCAAATCTCAACCCAGAGTAAAATCTTGAACCAGTGTAACTCACACCAAAAAAGTATGCCTAGGGAGGAAAAGACTGGCAGACGTTGACGATGACATTGATAGTGTTTGTCTCTCATAGGCATGACTTTAGACATGTTTTTCCATCGCATTTTCTGTATTTTTCAAATGCTATCCATTACAGCACCCTCCAGCCACACGGGGCCATTGATATTGGAAAGGGGACCAGTGTGAACTGAGATGTGTCTTAAATGAGATGTGTCTTAAAAAAAAAAAAAAAGCACATGAGATTTCAAAACTTAGTGGGAGGAAAAAAAAGAAAGAAAATGAAATACCTCATTCATATTTTTTATATTGAACACATGTTGAAATCATATTTTGGATGTATTGGATTAAATATATTATTAAAGCGAATTTTGCCTATTTCTTTTTACTGTTTTCAATGCGGTTACTAGAAAACTGAACTGTATGTATGTGGCTCACCTATTTGACAGCACTGCTTGATAATTATCAAGTAATATGTCTCCAATGGAATTAAACCTACACTTAATTAAAGGCGTAGTCATATAACACAAATTTTGTATTTATCTTCTAACAAGTTACTGTTACTATTTAAGAATAAGGAAGGCCAAAACATCCATTAAGCATATCATGTTAAACAGCTGTCTCCCATCTCTACTAAGTACAAAACTGAAGGGCAGGATGGTGCTGTTGACCGGCTGTGTGGTACAAAATGATCTAGATCATGGATGGGAGAATTTGCACTTCACCAGCTGCTCTCAGGCACGTTGAATATTTTCAATTTGCTCTCCCTCTGAGGACCTCGATTTCCTCAACTATAAAATGATGCAATGAGCCAATGACTTTTCTAGTTCCCTGAAAAAGAAAAAGTCTCTGATCTTCTACCTTGGTGGTTGTAAAGTTACGACAGGACATGAGGAAGGACTTCCCAGTTAAGAGAGGTAAAACTCAACAAACAGGAAAGATTTTGGGCCTTTGAATTCCTACATGCTATGGCCAATGTAGCCTTGGCATGCATGAGGCCAGGAAATGACATTGGAGAGCATTTCCTGGGCTCCCAGGATGATTCCAGAAAAAAGGAATTTCCCTTGTTGCCTGCAGGTTGCATCCTTCTAGTTCAAGAAGCGACCATACAATATGGTAAATCAGGTAACTTCCTTCATTCAAAATGAAGGCAACAGAACGGAAATTAAGAAAGAAGACTGCTTTTACCTAGAGAATCTCTGATAAATGTCAAAGTTGTCTGGGTTTCCATGTCACAACTCTTTTTACCTTGATGATATTCTGCCAATTCTTTTAATATACACACACAAAAGCCTAAAAAACACCATGCGCACAGTTTTTGTCAGAGCTTTCAGCTACTGCTCAGTCACTGTTTACACAATCTTACTTTTATGACAATATCATTTTATACATCATATGACTTTCTTTTGTGTAGAGACAGAGTCTTCTTCTATCACCAAAGCTGGAGGGCAGGGGTGTAATCATGGTTCACTAGAGCCTCCAACCCCTGGGCTCTAGCAGTCCTCACACTTCAGCCTCCCAAGTAGCTGAGACGAGACACACTTACTGCCACTCACCACGTGAAACTAATTTTATTTTTTGCACAGACAGGGTCTTCTATGTTGCTCAGGCTGGTCTCAAACTCATGACCTCAATCGGTCCTACTGCCTGGACCTCACAAAGTTCTGAGATCACAAGCACGAGTCACTGTGCCCAGTCATAGCTTCTAAGAATAAATCTGAAGATCGGTCTTTCTGAGCATGCTATAAAACTTTACAGGAAAAATGATAAATATTTATCAACTTAACTACAAAAAAAAAAAGAAATTTACATATGGAACAAAATAAAAAAATACACTGTAATAATGTGGAGTTGTAAATATTACAGAAATTATTAAGCAATCATTTTAAGCAGATAGAGACAAGCTGTGTTCCTCGGAACATTTCTGTCTCATTTAAAGCATCTCCAGAAAAGTTTCTTGTCTAGCAGGAAAGCCCTGGCTCTTAGAGTCTGGCAGGCAAACTTTGATATGCAAATTCCTGCCATTAGCAACTGGGTCCACCTAAACATGGCTTCCTGCCCTCTTCTCTTTGACCTTGTCTCAACATGTGCCTGGCCACATGGCCGCCCCCACATATCTCCACCTATGCAGAACATCATGGCATCCTGCATTTGCATATTAAAAGTCTAGGGTGAGAGGACCAGTTTTTTAGAGGCTACGTGATTGACATCCCTGGTCAAACCAATCCCCTGAGCTTATGAGAATCAGTCACCACCTCCTCCAGCCTCCTCAGGTAACTGACTGTTTCCCTGCCTCCCTTGGGGTTTTCTCTCTAGGTTCTTCCTCTCTTTTTCAGTATAACTCAAAAGATTTCTTTTACACTGTTAGAAATCAAGCTCTAGGCCTCTTCTAGGATGGGCAGTTTCCGCCTTTAGCAGTTAGGAGGGTGATGCTTTCTGTAGCCAAATTTTAGTCTCTATAATGTCCCACTGACAGAAAAATCACCCGCATTTGGTTCCTATCTTCCTTTAAAGCATCTATTCTGTCTCCTATTAAGACAGTACTTAATTAATAAGAGGAATTGAAGTCCGGAAGTTAGTGGGAACCATTTCACTATGGGTAAGTGCTTTAGAACTGGCCATAAGAGCAGAATATAGAGTTCAATCTAGCAGACATTTCTCTTAAAGGGCTTTTGCCTAATTGCATGGTTTTTCCTAAAATCCATTTTCTAAAGAAGGCATACAGACCACAAAAGTCTGAGAAATAAAAGGGAAATGAAAGATAGAGAATAAGACTGCTTATGGAAGGCATAACTAAGACTAAAACTATGGTTTCTCTGGTGTCACATTTAAATGGGTACCGAAATCCTGGAGCCAAGAAAAAAAAAACAAATAGTGAGAGAACGCCCCCTACTGTACTAGTTTCCATTCTGTATTACATACTGAATAAAAAGGAGACTAAAGGATGCTTTCATTCTTACCTCTCTTTCTAGATTGGCAACAGATTGTCTTTAACATCCACTCCCTTGGAACACACAAAAACACATACATGCGCATACATACATACATATTTTAATAGCTTTGGCGATGTATGTGTGTGTATATATGGAGTCTCACTCTTTTACCCAGGTTGGAGTGCACACTGGTGAGATCTTGGCTCACTGGAAACTCCACTACTTGGGGTCAAGTGATTCTCGTGCCTCAGCCTCCGAAAGTGCTGGTATTACAGGCATGAACCACTGCACCTGGCTGAGTGTATTTTAAAGAATTTGGACTCCTTCAACTTTGAAACTTTAAAAAGTTTCTTATTTACTTTTGCACAATGGCAAGGCCTTCTTACTACACCTTTGTAAGTGTTGTAAAATAATCCAGCCCATTTAGCAGTCATATCAGGCAGGCTGAAAGAGAAATATTCCCCAAAATTAAAGAAGCAAGTTTCAGGGAAGTCATCTGAGGATTCTCTTATTTGGGGCCCCTTCCAGTTGTCTTCTCATTGGAGGAACTTTGAAAAGTAAAGGGAGGCTTATGTCAATTTTCCGATGATCCTGATAGGCATATAGAAGTTTTCCAAAATTTAATTCAGGTAGTTGACCTCTCATGAAGGAATGTTTTTCTCTCCTAAGCCAAACCCTAACATCAGCTAAAACAGGCAGCTATGAAAGGAAAAGAAAACTGTGGAGATGAGCGATATGTTTTCTACAACAGGCTAAAAGGAAAGGAGAAAATAGGATAGACAAAGAAATAGGGGAAATACAATTCCCAATAGGAAAAGGGGCAATACCTCTTGAAAACCCTAATTGGAACACCTTTCTATAGTGTTTTCCCTTTTTTGTGATTTAAAATGGCTTCTCTCTCTTTTATAACGTTCATCCACCTGGAAAAAGTTAATTTTCTGAACCTAAAATTCTGGGCTTAGAGTTCAGTTAGAAGAAATAAAAGTTAGAAGCTGACATGCTGGTAAAATGATAAAAATTTCTTACCATCTGGGCTTTTGGCTTCTTTCTCCCTGTGCAAACTTGTAAAAAAAAAAAGTACGATTATCGTTTATATTCTAGGTAATTTGATACATATCGAAATCAGGTTAGTGAGGTCGATCTTAATTTGTAGACAATTTGTGTGCTTTGCATGTCTTTCTGTATGGTTCTGTCAACAAAGGGTATCTTAAGTCAGGTTGAATGCCCAGGACCCAATAAGCCTGCTGTTCAAGCCAGACCAACTAAATGGTCAGTAAGCGCCATCCAGTGGGACTCTCTGTGAAAATGGAAACGTGTGTATCTACGCTCTTTAATGTGGTAGCTGCTAGTCTCATGTGGGTATTGAGCCCTTGAAATGTGGCTAGTGTTCCTGAATTGCTGAATTTTAAATCTATGTTTAATGAGATACATGTGCATAAATGGTCAGAAACAAACTGGGCTACAGTCCTACATCTTGTTCCATGTCCTTGGAACATGTTCATGTTCCATGTTCCATGTTCATGTTCCAAGTATCATGTGGCAATACTTTGTTTTAGTCTCTGTCATTTTATGAAGGTGGCTGTCTTCTTCTGCTAAGTCAGTTCATGGGCGAGGGCCACAGAATCTGATAAGCCATGTTTTCAGTCTGGGTGATCCCAGCTGATGCATCAAAGGCAGAGTTTACAAAATATCCTAAGCACTGACCTTGAGAGCAGTTTAGGGAAGTTCAAAATCTTGTAGCTTCCAGCTCGCTGACACCTAAGCCATGATCCCTAACCTTGTGGCTAGCTTCTTGTTCTGGTTTCCAGGTAAGAGGGAGGTCTACCTTGGGAAACAGCTGTTGTCATCTTTGTTTTACACTGTAGAATTTAAACCAAGCTACTCCTAAGGTTGGTTCAGCCAAAGTCCAGCAATGGGAAAAGACAGCTTGGGGTGGGAAATGAAATATATTTGTTTAGGTCAATTCTCCTTCACTGTCTCCATCACAATTTTGCAATGAAAGATTCAAAAGCTGACTGTCATTCCTCTGAAAATACCTTGGACAGTTGTGGTTAAATCATAACCTAGGTTGGTTTTATCTGTGAGATTACATTTTGTAAAGTTCAAAAACCAAAATTGTTAACTGGTTGGCTTGGCTAAAGTCAAGTAATAAGAAAGTTTTAAAGAATTTTCTTTAAAAGTGTTCACTTAAATAAAAAGTAGATATTCAATTTATCGATATATTTAAAGAATGTTCTGAGTATACATATGTAACAAACCTGCACGTTATCCACATGTACCCTAGAACTTAAAGTATAATAAAAAATAATAATAACAATATAAATAAATGAATAAATACACAAATAAAAGAATGTTCTGAAGAAAAGGGCTCTTTTATCTTCAATTGACTGAATTATTTTTCTCCATTTTCTGTCTTAGCACTCTGAATGCATGCCTGAGAGACTCTAAGGGACTCCTGGAGAAAAACAGAGTAGGTGCCAAGTCCCCATATGGGGAAATACACACACGAACACAAAACAAAACATAACACCCATGTTTTCCTCATGAAACCCCCCCCAAATTCAAAGCAGATAAATTCCTCCCAAGATCAAAGGTTCTGTGCTATTATGTATTGGGTTATTTAGCCTTGTGGGTCTTGGGAATATCATGTTACTTCACACTATGAGAGAGGTTCGGTGTGTAACAATTAGGTAGAAAATACACTGTGTGAAATGACTAAGAGTAGTCCTAAATTAGAGAATCATGCTCTTGTCTACCTAAGACATAAACATACCCACTCCCACTCCCGCCACTAAGAAACAAGACTCTGGGGGAAGGGATGGGCTAATTGTCTTCAGCTGTGTCTGCTAATTAGTCCCTAAAAATTTCATGCTAATGACTCTGTTCCTCCAAGGGCTACAACCTGAAGCCAGTAATCCAATTAAGAAAGTGACACATAAAAAATCTTTGAATCTTCCTATTGTGTTGCCATATGTGTGGTGCTATTAAAAACAGCTCTATTTAATTGTCTTAAAGAAAAGTAAGCACTTAAACCAATTTTTTGTTGTTGCTGCTGTTCGTGTGAGTTTAAGAAATATAATCTTAAGGATTACTGGTAAAATGCAAGTGTTGTCAAAATGAACAGAGGTCATCTAAATCGTACAACTTATACACCAGGTTTGCCAAACGTTCCAAGGTTGTTTCCTGTCTGACTTATAGGTAGGTAAAACATGAGATACACAGAGATAGATGCTGAAAACTCACACTTTATCTGGACTTCTGTCTGCATTCTAGGATCCACACCTGGTATATAAGTGAAATCGCTTATTAGCCAGGCGGTTCGCCAAAAATGAAAGTTGCTAAATGTCAACAGTGAACATTAACCAAACTCAGAAGGTTATTGTATGGTCTTTTTATAACTTGAGCATTGAAATAAAAGCACACCAACGAGTTGTTAAGAATTAATCTGCCATTTACTAAAAGGATTTTAAAAGGTTTGTAATATTTTACCGCATGGTCAAATTGGTTGAGACTAAATGAAATGATCTATAAGGTTTCATTTAAATAAACTGGGGTTAACATTACCAAACTAATGAAAGGGCAAAATTTGGCTTTGAACGGGATGCCATAGCCAAATAACATGTCACATCATAATAAAAATTCATAAACGGTTTTTGCCTTTTGAACCATCATCTTTGAAAAACAAGTAATTTATGGCAATCTGGACTTCTATTTTCTAAAATCGACTGTTCTAAACCTCTAACATTTAACAGGCATCCTAAAAGCATCATGCAAGTTTCAAAATTGTCCTTCTGAGTGCCTACCTTTCTGGGTGGTTTGGAGGGCTTCTGAAACTTCAGAAAAGACATATTTCATCACCTGAGATTGCCAAAATTTTGTCCAATTTTCTTTAAGTTATATTTTGATGAATAATACTAATTGATGTTGCAAAATTGTATGGGATTCTTAAAATTCTAATGTCTAAGTATTTCCATCAATCATAATTAAGCATAAAGTTATTGTAAACTATGGAGAAAAATAACTTCTTTATCTCTCATGGTTTTCACTGTAACTATCCTGATATTCTATCATTTGCAGGCATACGTTATTTGCTTTGATCCTCTTGAAAAGACGGCTTATAATCATGCTATATTAAGGACTTTAATAGGTGTCCTCAAACGCAGGTTTTTAATAGCTTTGACGACTGTAACATTGGATAGGGAAAGAATGTATGGAACTCATAAAGAACTGACATATTCACAAATATCAAGCAAAAGAGAGTAGTATCTGGACTGCATTCAGAAAGTAAAAACAGACATTTTAACTTTCGCTTAGAATATTGCTGACCCTTAATTTTGTTTTTCAGAGTCAAAAGCTTATTTTGAACTATTTATGGCCCTTAAAAATTGATAAGATATTCCCCTGTGGAGAAAATTATTACCACGTTTGTTTAAACTGTAAATATTCGAGTGATGGAAGGGGGCCGGAGCAAGATGGCCGAATAGGAACAGCTCCAGTCGCCAACTCCCAGCGCGAGCGACACAGAAGACCGGTGATTTCTGCATTTTCAAATGAGGTATTGGGGTCATCTCTCTAGGGAGTGCCGGACAATCGGTGCTGGTCAGCTGCTGCAGCCTGACCAGCATGAGCTGAAGCAGGGCGAGGCATCGCCTCACCTGGAAGCACAAGGGGGAAGGGAATCCCTTTTCCTAGCCAGGGGAACTGAGACACACACACCTGGAAATCGGGTAGCTCCCACCCCAATACTGCACTTTGAGGAAACAGGCACACCAGGAGAATATATCCCACACCTGGTCGGGAGGGACCCACGCCCCCGGAGCCTCCCTCACTGCTAACACAGTCGTCTGCGGCGATCTATCCGCAAGCAGCAGCGAGGCTGGGGGAGGGCGCCCGCCATTGCTGAGGCTTAAGTAGGTAAACAAAGCCACTGGGAAGCTCGAACTGGGTGGAGCTCACAGCAGCTCAAGGAAGCCTGCCTGTCTATGTAGACTCTACCTCTGCGGACAGCTTTGGGGAGAGCCGTGGATCTCCTAACATGGAGGTTGAGATCTGAGAACGGACAGACTGCCTGCTCAGGTGGGTCCCTGACCCCTGAGTAGCGTAGCTGAGAGACATCCCCCACTGGGGGCAGTCTGACATCCCACACCTCACAGGTTGGCGTCACCCCTGAGAGGAAATTTCCAAAGAAAGAATCAGACAGGTACATTCGCTGTTCAGCAATATTCTATCTTTGGCAACCTCTGCTGCTGATACCCAGGCAAACAGGGTCTGGAGTGGACCTCAGGCAATCTCCAACAGACCAACAGATGGTCGTTCTGACTGTCAGATGGAAAACTATCAAACAGGAAGGACACCTATACCAAAACCACATCACTACGTCACCATCTTCAAAGTCCAGAGACAGATAAAACACAAAAGATGGGGAAGAAGCAGGGCAGAAAAGCTGGAAATTCAAAAAATGAGAGCGCATCTCCCCCTGCAAAGGAGCGCAGCCCATCGTCAGCAACGGATCAAAGTTGGTCAGAGGACTTTGACGAGATGAGTGAAGAAGTCTTCAGTCCATCAAACCTCTCAGAGCTAAAGAAGGAATACGTACCCAGCGCAAGAAACTAAAAATCTTGAAAAAAGAGTGGAAGAATTGACAGCTAGACTAATCAATGCAGAGAAGATCATAAACGAAATGACAGAGATGAAAACCATGACACGAGAAATACATGACAAATGCACAAGCTTCAGTAACCGACTCGATCAACTGGAAGAAAGAGTATCAGCGATTGAGGATCAAATGAATGAAATGAAGTGAGAAGAGAAACCAAAAGAAAAAAGAAGAAAAAGAAATGAACAAAGCCTGCAAGAAGTATGGGATTATGTTAAAAAGACGAATCTACGTCTGATTGGGGTGCCTGAAAGTGAGAGGGAAAATGGAACCAAGTTGGAAAACACTCTTCAGGATAACATCCAGGAGAATTTCCCCAACCTAGTAGGGCAGGCCAACATTCAAATTCAGGAGATACAGAGAACGCCACAAAGATACTCCTCCAGAAGAGCAACTCCAAGACACATAATTGTCAGATTCACAAAGTTGAAATGAAGGAAAAAATCTAAGGGCAGCCAGAGAGAAAGGTCGGGTTATCCACAAAGGGAAGCTCATCAGAATAACAGCAGACCTCTCGGCAGAAACTTACAAGCCAGAAGAGAGTGGGGGCCAATATTCAACGTTCTTAAAGAAAAGAATTTTCAACCGAGAATTTCATATCCAGCCAAACTAAGCTTCATCAGTGAAGGAGAAATAAAATCCTTTACAGATAAGCAAATGCTTAGAGATTTTGTCACCACAGGCCTGCCTTACAAGAGACCTGAAGGAAGACCTAAACATGGAAAGGAACAACCGGTACCAGCCATTGCAAAAACATGCCAAAATGTAAAGACCATCGAGGCTAGGAGAAACTGCATCAACTAACGAGCAAAATAACCAGTTAATATCATAATGACAGGATCAAGTTCACACATAACAATATTAACCTTAAATGTCAATGGACTAAATGCTCCAATTAAAAGACACAGACTGGCAAACTGGATCAAGAGTCAAGACCCATCAGTCTGCTGTATTCAGGAGACCATCTCACATGCAGAGACATACACAGGCTCAAAAAAAGGGATGGAGGAAGATCTACCAAGCAAATGGAGAACAAAAAAAAGCAGGAGTTGCAATCCTAGTCTCTGATAAAACAGACTTTAAACCATCAAAGATCAAAGAGACAAAGAAGGCCATTACATAATGGTAAAGGGATCAATTCAACAGGAAGAGCTAACTCTCCTAAATATATATGCACCCAATACAGGAGCACCCAGATTCATAAAGCAAGTCCTTAGAGACCTACAAAGAGACTTAGACTCCCATACAATAATAATGGGAGATTTCAACACTCCACTGTAAACATTAGACAGATCAACGAGACAGCAAGTTAACAAGGATATCCAGGAATTGAACTCATCTCTGCACCAAGCGGACCTAATAGACATCTATAGAACTCTCCACCCCAAATCAACAGAATATACAGTCTTCTCAGCACCACATTGCACTTATTACAAAATTGACCACATAATTGGAAGTAAAGCACTCCTCAGCAAATGTACAAGAACAGAAATTATACAAACTGTCTCTCAGACCACAGTGCAATCAAACTAGAAATCAGGACTAAGAAACTCAATCAAAACCGCTCAACTACATGGAAACTGAACAACCTGCTCCTGAATGACTACTGGGTACATAACGAAATGAAAGCAGAAATAAAGATGTTCTTTGAAACCAATGAGAACAAAGATAAACATACCAGAATCTCTGGGACACATTTAAAGCAGTGTGGAGAGGGAAATTTATAGCACTAAATGCCCACAAGAGAAAGCAGGAGAGATCTAAAATTGACACTCTAACAACACAATTAAGAACTAGAGAGACAAGAGCAAACACATTCAAAAGCTAGCAGAAGGCAAGAAATAACTAAGATCAGAGCAGAACTGAAGGAGATAGAGACACAAAAAACCCTCCAAAAAATCAATGAATCCAGGAGTTGGTTTTTGAAAAGATCAACAAATTGACAGACCGCTAGCTAGACTAATAAAGAAGAAAGAGAGAGGAATCAAATAGACGCAATAAAAAAATGATAAAGGGGATATCACCACCGACCCCACAGAAATAAAAACAACCATCAGAGAATACTATAAATGCCTCTGTGCAAATCAACTAGAAAATCTAGAAAAATGGATAATATCCTGGACCTTACACTCTCCCAAGACTAAACCAGGAGAAGTTGAATCCCTGAATAGACCAATAGCAGGCTCTGAAATTGAGGCAACAATTAATAGCCTACCCACCAAAAAAAGTCCAGGACCAGATGGATTCACAGCTGAATTCTACCAGAGGTACAAGGAGGAGCTGGTACCATTCCTTCTGAAACTATTTCAATCAATAGAAAAAGAGGGAATCCTCCTTAACTCTTTTTATGAGGCCAACGTCATCCTGATACCAAAGCCTGGCAGAGACACAACAAAAAAAAGAGAATTTTAGACCAATATCCCTGATGAACATCGATGCAAAAATCCTCAATAAAATACTGGCAAACCGGATTCAGCAACACATCAAAAAGCTTATCCACCATGATCAAGTGGGCTTCATCCCTGGGATGCAAGGGGTTCAACATTCACAAATCAATAAACGTAATCCAGCATATAAACAGAACCAAAGACAAGAACACATAATTATCTCAAGAGATGCAGAAAAGGCTTTTGACAAAATTCAACAGCCCTTTATGCTAAAAGCGCTCAATAAATTTGATATTGATGGAACGTACCTCAAAATAATAAGAGCTATTATTAGCTAATATCATACTGAATGGCAAAAACTGGAAAAATTCCCTTTGAAAACTGGCACAAGACAGGGATGCCCCTCTCACCACTCCTATTCAACGTAGTGTTGGAAGTTCTGGCTCGGCAATCAGGCAAGAGAAAGAAATCAAGGGTATCAGTTAGGAAAAGAAGAAGTCAAATTGTCCCTGTTTGCAGATGACATGATGGTATATTTAGAAAACCCCATTGTCTCAGCCCAAAATCTCCTTCAGCTGATAAGCAACTTCAGCAAAGTCTCAGGATACAAAATTAATGTGCAAAAATCACAAGCATTCTTATACACCAGTAACAGACAAGCAGAGAGCCAAATCAGGAATGAACTTCCATTCACAATTGCTTCAAAGAGAATAAAATACCTAGGAATCCAGCTTACAAGGGATGTAAAGGACCTCTTCAAGGAGAACTACAAACCACTGCTCAGTGAAATCAAAGAGGACACAAACAAAGGAAGAACATACCATGCTCATGGATAGGAAGAATCAATATCGTGAAAATGGCCATACTGCCCAAGGTGATTTATAGATTCAATGCCATCCCCATCAAGCTACCAATGACTTTCCTCACAGAATTGGAAAAAACGGCTTTAAGTTCATATGGAACCAAAAAAGAGCCCGCATAGCCAAGACAATCCTATGTCAAAAGGACAAACCTGGAGGCGTCACGCTACCTGACTTCAAACTATACTACAAGGCTACAGTAACCAAAACAGCATGGTACTGGTACCACAACAGAGATATAGATCAATGGAACAGAACAGAGTCCTCAGAAATAAACACACATCTACAGCCATCTGATCTTTGACAAACCTGACAAAAA
>NW_022680729.1:0-91515 GCF_009764315.1 Trachypithecus francoisi | reverse complement strand
AAGGTGTAAATCTGTGACATGAATTCACAGATCACAAAGCAGTTTCTCAGAAAGGTTCTTTTTGGTTCCTGTGTGAGGATATTTCTTTGTCACCATAAGCTTCAATGCGCTCCGAAATATCAAATTGCAGGCTCCACGAAAACAGTGTAAGCAAACAGCTCCATGAAAAGTAAGGTGTAACTCTGTGACATGAATTCAAACATCACAAAGGACTTTCTCATAAAGCTTGCTTCGAGTTTTTATCTGAGGATATTCCCTTTGTCAGTGTAGGCTTCAATCTGATCCAAAATATCTCTTCTCAGATTCCTCAAAAACGTTGCTATCAAAATGCTCCATGAGAAGATTCATGTAACTCTGTGAGATGAACTCACGAATCACAAAGCAGTTTCTCAGAAAGTTTCTTCCTAGTTTTGGTCTGAGGATATTTCCGTTGTCACCATAAGCTTCAATGCACTCTGAAGTATCCTGTTGCAGATTCCAAGAAAACAGTGTTAGCAAACTGCTCAATGAAAAGAAAAGTGTAATTCTGTGAGATGAATTCACACATTACAATGCAGTGTCTCAGAAGTTTCTTTTTGGTTTTTATCTGAGGATTTTTCCTTTGTCACCATAGGCTTCAATGTGCTCCAAAATATACTATTGAATATTTCACGGAAACACTGTTAGCAAACTGCTCAATGCAAATAACAGTGTAACTCTGTGAGATGAATTCACACATCACAAAGCAGTTTCTCAGAAAGCTTCTTTCTAGTTTTAATCCGAGAATATTTCCTGTTTCACCATAGGTCTGAAAGTGCTCCAAAATATTTTTTGTAGATTCCACTAATACAGTGTTAGCAAACTGCTCCATGAAAGGAAATGTGAAACTCTGTGAGATAAATTCAACATCACAAAGCAGTTTCTCAGAATGTTTCTTTCTAGTTTCTATCTGAGGATATTTCCTTTGTCAGAATAGGCTTCAATGCAGTCCAAAATATCCCTTCTCAGATTCCCCAAAAACAGTGCTACCAAACTGCTCCATGAAAAGAATCATGTAACTCTGTAAGATGAATTCACAAATCACAAAGCAATTCCTCTGAAATATTCTTTCTAGATTTTGTTTGAGAATATTTCCTTTTTCACCATAGGCCTTAATGGACAGGGCAATATCCCTTTGCATATTCCACGAAAACAGTGTTATCAAAGTGCTCCATGAAATGAAAGGTGCAAATTTGTGAGATGAACTCACACATCACAAAGCAGTTTCTCAGAAAGTTTCCTTTTGGTTTTTGTCTGAGAATATTTCTTTTGCAACCATTGGCTTCAATGTGCTCCCAAATATCCTATTGCAGATTCCATGAAAACAGTGCTGCCAAACTGCTCAGTGAAACACCTGTGTATCTCTATGAGTTGAATTCACCCATCCAAAAGTAGTTTCTCAGAAAGCGTTTTTCTAATTTTTACCTGAGGATATTTCCTTTTCCACCATAGGCTTCAATGCACTCCCAAATATCCCTTTTCAGACACCACAAAAACAGTGATGTCACAGTGCTCCCTCAACAGAAACATTTAGCCCTATGAGATGAATGGAAACATCACAAAGGAGTTTCTCCAAAAGCTTCTCTCCAGTTTTTACCTAAAGAATTTTCTTTTTTCATATTAGGCCTCTATGCTTCCCCAAATATCACTTTTCAGTATCCCCAAAAATAGTGCTACCAAACTGTGCAATGAAAAGAAAGGTGTAACTCTGTGAGATAAATTCACCCACCACAAAGTAGTTTCTCGGAAAGCTTCTTTCTAGTTTCAATCTGAGGATATTTCCTTTTTCACCATTGGCTTCAATGTGCCCCCAAATAACTTTTCTCAGATACCACAAAAACAGTGTTGTCGAACTGCTAAATCAACAAGAAAGTTAAACTCTATGAGATGAATACACACATCACAAAACTGTTTCTCGTAAAGCTTCTCTCCAGTTTTTACCTGTTGTTATTTCTTTTTTCACCAAAGGCCTCTAGGAGCTCCCAAATATCCCTTTGCAGATTCCATAAGAATAGTGCTGCCAAACTGCTCAAAGAAAACATATGTGGAACTCTGTCTGATGAATTCATCCATCACAAAGAAATTTATCAGAATGCTTCTTTCTAGTTTTTATCTCAGGATATTTCCTTTTCCATCATAGGCTTCCATGGGCTCCCAAATATTCCTTCTCAGACACAACAGAAAGAGTGATGACAAGCGGCTCTCCCAACACAAAGCTTTACCTCTATGAGATTAATGCATGCATCACAAAGAAGTTATCAGAAACTTTCTCTCCAGTTTCAACCTGAAGATATTTCCTTTTTCAACATTGGCATCTATCTGCTCTCAAAAATCCCTTTCCATATTCCAAAAAAACAGTGTTATCAACCTGCTCAATGAAAATAAAGATTTAACTCTGTGAGATGAATTCACTCATCACAAAACAGTCTCTCAGAAAGTTTCTTTCTATTTTTTATCAGAGGATATTTCCTTTTTCACCATAGGCTTCTCTGTGCTACGAATATCACTTTGTAGATTCCACAAAACAGGGTTACCAACCTGCTCAATGAAAATAAAGATTTAACTCTGGGAGATGAAATCAACCATCACAATGAAATTTCTCAGAAAGCTCTTTTCCAGTTTTTACTGTGCATATTTACTTTTCCACCCTCAGCCTCAATGTGCTCCCAAATATCACTACTCAGACACCATAAAAAAGTTTTTATCTGCAGTTATTTCCTTTTTCACCATAGGCCTCCATAATATCCCTTTGCAGATTCCATGAAAACGGTGCTACCAAACTGCTGAAAGAAAAGAAAGGTGTAACTGTGTCTGATGAATTCACCCATCACAAAGAAGTATCTCTGAAAGCTCCTTTCTAGTTTTTATCTTTGCATATTTACTTTTCCACCATTAGCCTCAATGCAATCCCAATATTCCTTCTCAGACACCACAAATACAGTGATGCCAAACTGCTCAATCAACAAAATGGTTTATCTGTATGAGGTGAATACACACATCGCAAAACAGTTATTCAAAACCTTGTCTACAGTTTTGATCTGAAGATTATTCCTTTTTCATCATAGACCTTTATGAGCTCCCTAAAATCCCTTTGCATATACCCAAAAACAGTGCTACCAAACTGCTCAATGAAAAGAAAGGTGTAACTCTGTACAGTGCATTCATCCATCACAAAGCAGTTCTCAGAAAGCTTCTTTCTAGTTTTTATATGATTATATTTCCTTTGTCACTGTAAGCTTCAATGTGCTCTAAAATATCAGATTGCAGATTCCAAGAAAACAGTGTAGGCAAAATGCTAACTGAAAAGAAAGGTGCAACTCTGTAAGATGAATTCACACATCACAAAAATCTTTCTCAGAAAGTTTCTTTCTAGTTTTTATCTGCGGATATTTCCTTTGTCACCGTAAGGTTCAATGCACTCCAAAATATCCCATTGCAGATTCCAAGAAATCAGTGTTAGCAAACTGCTCAATGAAAAGAACACTGTCACTCTGTGAGGTGAATTCACCAATCAAAAAGCAGTTTCTCAGAAAGCTTCTTTTACGTTTTTGTCTGAGGATATTTCCTTTGTCACCATAGGCTTCAATGCCTTACCAAATATCCTGTTCCAGATTCCATGAAAACAGTTTTAACAAACTGCTCCCTGGAAAGAAAAGGGTTACTCGGTGACATGAATGTACACATCACAAAGAAGTTTCTCAGAAACCTCCTTTCTAGTTTTTATCTGAGGATATTTTGTCACCAAGGGCTTCAATGTGATACAAAATATCCCTTTTCAGATTCCCCAAAAACAGCGTTACGAAACTGTTCCATGAAAAGAAAAATGTAACTCTGTGAGATGAATTCACACATCACAAGTAGTTTCACAGAAAGCTTCTTTTTGTTTTCTTTCTGAGGATATATCCTTGTCACCATAGGCTTCACTGTGCTTCGAAATATCCTCCTGCAGGTTCCACAAAAACAGTGTTAGCAAAATGGTCCATGAAAAGTGTGGTAAGTGTGTGAGGTGAAATCACATATCACAAAACAGTTTCTCAGAAAGCTTCTTTCTACTTTTTATCTGAGAATATTTACTTTTTCACCATAGGTCTCAACTCGCTCCCAAATATCACATTGCAGATTCCAAGAAAACAGAGTTTGCAAACTACTCTATGAAAAGAAAGGTATTACTCTGTGAGGTGAATACACACCTCACGTATAAGCTTCTCAGAAAGCTTCTTTCTAGTTTTTATCTGCTCTATTTCCTTTGTCACCATAGGCTTCAATGCAATCCAAAATATCCCTTCTCAGATTCCCCAAAAACGTGCTACCAAATTGCTCGATGGAAAGTATCAGGAAACGCTGTGAGATGAGTTCACGAATCACAAAGCAGTTTCTCATAAAGAGTCTTTCTTTTTTTTATATTAGGATACTTCCTTTTTCACTGTAGGCCTCAATGCACTAGTGAATATCCCTTTGCAGATTACATAAAACCAGTGTTAGCAAACTGCTCCATGAAAAGAAACGTGTAAATCTGTGAGATGAGTTGGCACATCACAAAGCAGTTTCTCAGAAAGCTGTCCTTTGTTTTTTGTCTGAGGATATTTCCTTTGTCACTATAGACTTCAATGACACCCAAAGTATCCCTTCTCAGATTCCCCAAAAACAGTGCTACCAAACTGATGCATGAAATGGATTGTGTAACTGTTTGATACGAATTAAAACATCACAAAACGGTTTCTCAGAATGTTTCTTTCTAGTTTTTATCTGAGGATATTTACGTTTTCACCATAGGCCTCAATGTGTTCTCGAATATCCCATTGCAGATTTCACAAGAAAAGTGTTAGTAAACTTCTCAACTAAAAGAACTGTGTAACTCTGTGAGATGAAAACACACATCACTAATAAATTTCTCAGAAAATTTCTTTCCAGTTTTTATCTGAGGATATTTCTTTTGTAATGATAGGCTTCAATGCAATGAAAATCATCCCTTCAAAGATTCCCCAAAAATATTGCTACCAACTGCTTCATGAAAATAATGGTGTAACTCAGTGAGCTGAATTCACACACCACAAAGCTGTTTCTCAGAAAGTTTCTTGCTAGTTTTTCTCTAAGGATATTTCTTTTTCAAAATAGGCCTCAATGCACTCTTGAATACACCACTGCAGATTTCAGGAAAAAAATGTTAACAAACTTCTCAATGAAAGGAATGATGTAATACTGTGAGATGAATTCACACGTCAAAAAGAAGTTTCACAGAAATCTTTTTTTGGTTTTTATCTGAGGATATTTCCTTTGTCACCGTAAGGTTCAATGCACTCCAAAATATCCCATTGCAGATTCCAAGAAATCAGTGTTAGCAAACTGCTCAATGAAAAGAACACTGTCACTCTGTGAGGTGAATTCACCAATCAAAAAGCAGTTTCTCAGAAAGCTTCTTTTACGTTTTTGTCTGAGGATATTTCCTTTGTCACCATAGGCTTCAATGCCTTACCAAATATCCTGTTCCAGATTCCATGAAAACAGTTTTAACAAACTGCTCCCTGGAAAGAAAAGGGTTACTCGGTGACATGAATGTACACATCACAAAGAAGTTTCTCAGAAACCTCCTTTCTAGTTTTTATCTGAGGATATTTTGTCACCAAGGGCTTCAATGTGATACAAAATATCCCTTTTCAGATTCCCCAAAAACAGCGTTACGAAACTGTTCCATGAAAAGAAAAATGTAACTCTGTGAGATGAATTCACACATCACAAAGTAGTTTCACAGAAAGCTTCTTTTTGTTTTCTTTCTGAGGATATATCCTTGTCACCATAGGCTTCACTGTGCTTCGAAATATCCTCCTGCAGGTTCCACAAAAACAGTGTTAGCAAAATGGTCCATGAAAAGTGTGGTAAGTGTGTGAGGTGAAATCACATATCACAAAACAGTTTCTCAGAAAGCTTCTTTCTACTTTTTATCTGAGAATATTTACTTTTTCACCATAGGTCTCAACTCGCTCCCAAATATCACATTGCAGATTCCAAGAAAACAGAGTTTGCAAACTACTCTATGAAAAGAAAGGTATTACTCTGTGAGGTGAATACACACCTCACGTATAAGCTTCTCAGAAAGCTTCTTTCTAGTTTTTATCTGCTCTATTCCTTTGTCACCATAGGCTTCAATGCAATCCAAAATATCCCTTCTCAGATTCCCCAAAAACGTGCTACCAAATTGCTCGATGGAAAGTATCAGGAAACGCTGTGAGATGAGTTCACGAATCACAAAGCAGTTTCTCATAAAGAGTCTTTCTTTTTTTTATATTAGGATACTTCCTTTTTCACTGTAGGCCTCAATGCACTAGTGAATATCCCTTTGCAGATTCCATGAAAACAGTGTTAGCAAACTGCTCCATGAAAAGAAACGTGTAAATCTGTGAGATGAGTTGGCACATCACAAAGCAGTTCTCAGAAAGCTGTCCTTTGTTTTTTGTCTGAGGATATTTCCTTTGTCACTATAGGCTTCAATGCAATCCAAAATATCCTTCTCAGATTCCCCAAAAACAGTGCTACCAAACTGATGCATGAAATGGATTGTGTAACTGTTTGATACGAATTAAAACATCACAAAACGGTTTCTCAGAATGTTTCTTTCTAGTTTTAATCTGAGGATATTTACATTTTCACCATAGGCGTCAATGTGTTCTCGAATATCCCATTGCAGATTCCACAATAAAAGTGTTAGTAAACTTCTCAAATAAAAGAACTGTGTAACTCTGTGAGATGAAATCACACATCATTAATAAATTTCTCAGAAAATTTCTTTCCAGTTTTTATCTGAGGATATTTCTTTTGTAACAATAGGCTTCAATGTGATGAAAATCATCCCTTCTTAGATTACCCAAAAACAGTGCTACCAAACTGCTTCATGAAAATAATGGTGTAACTCAGTGAGCTGAATTCACACACCACAAAGCTGTTTCTCAGAAAGTTTCTTGCTAGTTTTTCTCTAAGGATATTTCGTTTTTCAAAATAGGCCTCAATGCACTCTTGAATACACCACTGCAGATTTCAGGAAAAAAATGTTAACAAACTTCTCAATGAAAGGAATGATGTAATACTGTGAGATGAATTCACACGTCAAAAAGAAGTTTCACAGAAATCTTTTTTTGGTTTTTATCTGAGGATATTTCCTTTGTCACCGTAGACCTCAATGTACTCCCAAATATCTTATTGCAGATCCCATGAAAACAGTGGTATCAGACCGCTCAATGAAAAGAACGGTATAATTCTGTAAGATGAATTCACGCATCACAAAGCAGTTTCTCAGAATGTTTCTTTCTAGTTTTTATATAAGGATATTTCCTTTTTCAGTACAGACCTCAGTGCACTCCCAAATATCCCTTTGCAGATTCCATAAAAACTGTGTTAGCAAACTGCTCCATGAAAAGAAATGTGTAACTCTGTGAGATTAATTAACACATCACAAAGAATATCTCAGAAAGCTTCTTTCTGGTTTTTCTCTAAGGATATTTCCTTTTTCAAAATAGGCCTCAATGCACTTCTGAATACACCATTGTAGATTTCAGGAAAAAAGTGTTAGTAGACTTCTCAATGAAAGGAATGGTGTAACACTGTGAGATGAATTCACAAGTCACAAGGAAGTTTCACAGAAATCTTCTTTTGGTTTTTATCTGAGGATATTTCCTTTGTCACCATAGGCTTCATTGCAATCAAAAATAACCCTTCCCTGATTCTCCAAAAACAGTGCTACAAAACTGATCCATGAAAAGAATCATGTAACTCTCTGAAATGAATTAATACATCACAAAGCAGTTTCTCAGAAAGCTCCTTTCTAGTTTTTGTGTGAGGATATTTCCTTTGTCACTAGAGGCTTCAATGCAATCCAAAATATCCCTTCTCAGATTCCCCAAAAGAGTGCTAACAAACTGCGTCATGAGAATAAAGGTGTAACTCTGTGAGACGAATTCACACATCAGTAAACAGTTTCACAGAAAGCTTATTATTTCTTTTGTCTGAGAATATTTCCCTTGCCACCAAAGGCTTCAATGCACTCCGAAATATCCTATTGCAGATAGCACGAAAACAGTGTTAGCAAACTGCTCCATGAGAAGAGCACTGTAACTCTGTGAAATGAATTCACACATCACAATGCAGTTTCTCAGAAAGCTTCCCTCTAGTCTTTACCTGGGGACATTTCCTTTTTCATCATAGGTCTCAACTCGCTTCCCAATATCACTTTGTAGATGCCACGAAAACAGCATTAGCAAGCAGCTCCATGAAAAGAAAGGTGTTACTCTGTGAGATGAATATACACATCACAAATAAGTTTCTCAGAGAGTTTCTTGCTAGTTTTTATCTGATTATATTTCCATTGTCACTCTAGGTTTCAATGCAATCCAAACTATCCCATCTCAGATTCCCTAAAAACAGTGCTACCAAACTGTTCCATGAAAAGAATGCTGTAACTCTGTGAGATGAATTCACACATCACAAAGCTGTTTCTCAGGCCACTTCTTTCTAGATTTTATCTGCAGATATTTCCTTTTTTTCCATATTTCACAATGTTCTCCAGAGTATCCCATCACAGATTCCATGAAAAAAGGTTTAGAAAACTTCTCAATGAAAAAAACGGGGTAACTCTGTGAGATGAATTCACACATCACAAAGCAGTTTCACAGAAAGCTTCTGTTTGATTTTAATCTGAGGATATTTCCTCTTTCACCACAGGTCTAAATGCACTCCCAAATATCCATTGGCAGATTCCATGAAAACAGTGTGAGCAAATGGCTCCATGAAAAAAAATGTGTAACTCTGTGAGGTGAAATCACACATCACAAAGAACTTTCTCAGAAACCTTCTTTCTAGTTTTTATCTGAGGATATTTCCTTTGTAACCATAGGCTTCGAAGTGATTCAAAAATCCCTTCTGAGATTCCTCAAAAACAGTGCGACCAAACTGCTACATGAAAAGAGTGGTGTAACTCTGTGAGATGAATTCACACATCACAAAGCATTTTCCTAGAAAGCTTCTTTCTAGTTTTTTCTGAGGACATTTCCTTTATCACCATAGGCCTCAACTCACTCCCAAATATCCCTTTCTGGGTTACACAAAAACAATGTTAGCAAGCTGCTCCATGAAAAGAATGGTGTTAATCTGTGAGATGAATACACTCATCACAAAGAAGTTTCTCCAAAAGCTCCTTTCTAGTTTTAAACTGAGGATATTTTCTTAGTCACCTTAGGTTTCAATGAGATCCAAAATATCCTTTCTCAGACTCCCCAAACACAGCTCTACAAAACTGCTCCATGAAAAGAATGGTGTACCTCTGTGAGATGAATTGACACATAAAAAAGTGGTTTCTCAGAAAGCTTCTTTACAGTTTTTATCTGAGGATATTTCCTTTTTCACCATATTCCTCAATGAACTCTGGAATATCCCATTGCAGGTTAAAGGAAAATGCTTTAGCAAACTTCTCAATGAAAGGAACGTTGTGATGGTGTGAGGTGAATTGACACATCACAAAGCCTCTTTTTTGGTTTTCATCGGAGTATATTTCCTTTGTCACAATAGACTTCAATGTGCTCCCAAATATCCTATTACAGATTCCAAGAAAACAGTGTTCTCAAACTGCTCAATGAAAATTACAGTTTAACCCTGTGAGATGAATTCACATATCACAAAGCAGTTTCTCAAAAAGTTTGTTTCTACTTTTTATCTGAGGATATTTCCTTTTCCACTATAGGCCTGAAAGTGCTCACAAATATCCCTTTGCAGATTCCACGAAAACAGTGTTAGCAATCTGCTCCATGAAAAGAAAGGTGTTACTCTGTCAGATGAATACATATATCACCAGAGGCTTCTCAGAAAGCTTCTTTCAGGTTTTATCTGAGGATATATCATTTGTCACCATAGGCTTCAATGCAATCAAAAATATCTCTTCTCTGATTCCCCTAAACAGTGCTTCCAAACTGCTCCATGAAAACAGTCAGGTAACTTTGTGAGATGAATTCACAAATCACAAAACAGTTTGTCAGAAAGTTTCTTACTAGTTTTTGTCTCAGGATATTTCCTTTGTCACTCTAAGCTTCAATGTGCTCAAAAATATCCTATTGCAGATTCCAAGAACACAGTGTTAGCAAACTACTCAATGAAAAGAACAGTGTAACTGTGTGAAATGAATTCACCCATCACAAAGCAGTTTCTCAGAAAACTTCTTTTTGGTTTTTATCTGAGTATATTTCCTTTTTCACCATAGGCTTCAATGTGATCCAAATTATCCCTTCTCAGACTCCCCAAAATCGGTGCTACCAAACTTCTCCATGAAAAGAATCATGTAACCCTGTGAGCTGACTTAACACATCACCAAGCGATTTCTCAGGAAGCTTCTTTCTAATTTTTATCTGAGGGTACTTCCTTTTCCAACATAGGCTTCAATGCGCTCTCAAATGCCCCTTCTCAGACAGCACTAAAACAGTGATACCAAAGTGCTTCCTCAACAGAAACGTTTAACTCTATGAGATGAATGCACACATCACAAAGGAGATTCTCAGAAAGCTTCTCCCCAGTTTTTAACCTGAAAATATTTTATTTCTCACCACTGGACTCTGTGCACTCCCGAATATCCCTTTGCAGATTCCACAAAAACCATGTTACCAAACTGCTCAATGAAAGGAAAGGTGTAATTCTGTGAGATGGATTCACCCATCACAAAGCAGTTTCTCATAAAGTTTCTTTCTAGTTTTAATCTGAGGATATTTCCTTTTGAAGCACATAGGCTTCAATGTACTCCCAAATATCTGCTCTCAAATACCACAAAACAGTGATACCCAACTGATCAATCAACAAAAAGGTTAAACTCTATGTGATGAATACACCCACCATAAAACCCTTTCTCAAAAATCTTCTCTCCAGTTTTTGTGTGAAGTTATTTCCTTTTTCATTATAGGCCTCTAGGAGCTCCCGAATATCCCTTTAAAACAGTGTTAGCAAACTGCTCAAAGAAAACAACAGTGTAACTCTGTGAGATGAATTCACACATCACAAAGCAATTTCTCAGAAAGCTTCTTTGTAATTTTCATCTCAGGATATTTCCTTTACCACCGTCAACTTCTATGCACTCCAAAATACTCCTCAGACACCACAAAAACAGTGCTACCAAACTGATCCATGAAAAGAATCGTGTAACACTGGACGATGACTTCATCACAAAGCAGTTTCTCAGAAAGCTTCTTTCTAGTTTTTATATGAGTATATTTCCTTTGTCACCATCAGCATCAATGCACTTCGAAATATCCCATTGCAGATTTCAAGAAAACAGTGTTAGCAAACTGCTCAAAGAAGAGAATGGTATAACTCTGTGAGATGAGTTCACACATCACAAAACAGTTTCTCAGAAGGCTTCCTTTTGGTTTTTATCTGAGGATATTTCTTTGCCACCAGAGGCTTCAAAGCGATACAAAATATCCCTTCTTGGACACTACAAAAAGAGTGATATCAAAGTGCTCCCTCAACAGAAACGTATAGCTCTATGAGACAAATGCACACATCACAAAGACGTTTCCTTGAAAACTTCTCTCCAGTTGTTACCTGAAGAATTTTGTTTTCTCACCTTAGGCCTCTACAGGCTCCTAAATATCCCTCTGTAGATTCCACAAGAAGAGTGCTAAAGAACTGCTCCATGAAAAGAATGATGTAACTGTGAGATAATTTGACCCATCATAAAGCAATTTCTCAGGAAGCTTCTGTCTATCTTTTACCTGAGGATATTTCCGTTTCCACTATAGGCTTCAACACCCTCCCAAATATCCCTTCTCTTCTTTCTAGTTTTATATGAGGATATATCCTTTGTAACCATAAGTTTCAATATGCGCTATGAAATATCAGAATGGAGATTCCAAGACAACAGTGTAAGCCAACAGCTAAATGCAAGGAACAGTGTAACTCTGTGAGAAGAATTCACACATCACAAAGCAGTTTCTCAGAAAGCTTCTTTTCAGTTTTTATTTGAATATATTTTCTTTTTCACCATAGGCCTCAAGGCACTCCCAAATATCCTACTGAATATTCCATGAAAACAGTGTTATTGAACTGCTTTATGAAAACAACAGTGAAACTCTGTGAGACGAATTCACACAGCATAAAATGTTCTCTCAGAAAGTTTCTTTCTAGTTTTAATCAGAGGATATTTCCATTGTCACCATAGGCTTGAATGTGACCGAAAATATCCCTTCTCAGACTCCCCAAAATAGTGCTACCAAACTGTTCCATGAAAAGAATGGTGTAACTCTGTGAGACGAATTCACATATCATAAAGATGTTTCTCAGAAAACTTCTTTCAATTTTTATCTGAGGACATTTCCTTTTTCAATGTAGGCCTCAATGTGCTCCGGAATATCCCATTGCAGATTCCATGAAAACAGTGTTAGCAAACAGCTCCATGAAAAGAAAGGTGTACTTCTGTGAGATGAATTCATACACCACAAAGCAGTTTCTCAGAAAGATTGTTTCTAGTTTTTGTATGAGGATATATCATTTTTCACCATAAGTTTCAATGCTCTGTGAAATATCAGAATGCAGATTCCAAGACAACAATGTAAGCAAACTGCTCAATGCAATGAAGAGTGTAACTCTGGGAGAGGAAGTCACACAGTACAAAGCAGTTTCTCAGAAAGCTTCTTTTTAGCTTTTATCTGAGGATATTTCCTTTTTCACCATAGGCCTCAATGAGCTCTCAAATATCCTATTGCAGACTCCACGAAAAGAGTGTTATCAAACTTCTTAATGAAAACAACAGTGTAACCCTGTGAGATAAATTCATAAATCACAAAGTGGTTTCTCAGAAAATTTGTTTCTAGTTCTTATGTGAGGATATTTCCCTTATCACCATAGGCTTCAATGCGACCCAAAATATCCCTTCTCAGATTCCCCAAAAACAGTGCTACCATACTCTTCCATGAAAAGAATGGTGTAACTCTGTGAGACGAATTCAGATATCACCAAGATATTTCTCAGAAAACGTCTTTCTAGTTTTTATCTGAGGATATTTCCTTTTTCACCATATTCCTCAATGCACTCATGAATATCTGGAGGGAAATTAAATGAAAAAGTGTTAGCAAACTTCTTCATGAAAAGAAAGGTGTAACTCTGTGAGATGAATTCATACATGACAAAGAATTTTCTCAGAGCTTCTCTCTAATTTTTATCTGAGGATATGTCCTTTATCACCATAGACTTCAACGTGATCTAAAATATCCCTTCTCAGATTCCCCAAAAACAGTGCTACTAAACTATTCCATGAAAAGAATGGTGTAACTCTGTGAGATGAATTCACGTATCACAAAGGTGTTTCTCAGAAATATTTTTTCTAGTTTTTATCTGAGGATATTTCCTTTTTCACCATTATCCTGGTGGCACTCCCGAATATCCCATTGCAGTTTAAATGAAGAAAATGGTAGCAATATGTCTTTGAGATGAATTCACACATCACTAAGCAGTTTCACAGTAAGTTTCTTTTTGGTTTTATCTGACGATATTTCCTGTGTCTACGTAGGATTCAATGCACTCCCAAATATCCTATTGCAGATTCCACAAAAACAGTGTTATCAAACCGCTCGATGAAAAGAATGGTGTGACTATGTAAGATGAATTCACACATTCTAAAACTCTTTCTCAGAAGCATACATTCTAGTTTTTATCTGAGGAAATTTCTTTTTTCATTATAAGCCTCAATGTGCTCCAGATTATCTCATTTGCAGATTCCATTAAAACAATTTTAGCAAACTTCTCCAGCAAAGGAAAGGTGTAGCTCTGTAGGATGAATTCACACATCACAAAGAACTTTCTAAGAAAGCATTTTTCTAGTTTTTTCCAGAGGATATTTCCTATGTCACCATCAACTTCAATGGGATCCAAATACCCATGAATAGAATTGTTAAACTCTGAGATGAATTCACAAATCACAAAGCAGTTTCTCAGAAATCTTCTTTCTAGTTTTTGTCTGAGGATATTTCCTTTGCCACCAAAGAGTTCAATGCAGTCCCAAATATCCTATTGCAGATTCCACAAAAACAGTGAGAGCAAACTGCTGAATGAAAAGAACAATGTAACTTGGTGAGATGAATTCACACATCACAAAGCAGTTTCTCAGAAAGCTTCTTTTTGGTTTTTATCTGAGGATATTTACTTTGTCACCATAGGCTTCAATGCACTCATAAATATCCCATTGCAGATTCCACAAAAGCAATGCTACCTAAAAGCTCAATGAATGGAACGGTGTAACTCTGTGAGATGAAATCACATATCAGAATTCAGTTTCTCAGAAAGCATCTTTCTAGTTTTTATTTGAAGATATTCCCTTATTCACTATAGACCTCAATGCAATCCCAAATATCCCTTTGCAAATTCCACGAAAACAGTGTTAGCAAACTGCTAAATCAAAAGAACAATGTAGCTCTGTGAGATGAAATCACACATCACAAAGCAGTTTCTCAGAAAGCTTCTTTCTAGTTTTTATCTGAGTATATTCCCTTTTTCTCTATAAGCATCAATGTGCTAGCAAATATTCCTTTACAGATTCCAAGAAAACAGGGCAAGAAAACTGCTTCATGAAAAGAGAGGTGTAACTCTGTGAGATGAATTCACACATTCCAAAGAACTTTCTCAGAAAGCTGCTTTCTAGTTTTTATCTGAGGATATTTCCTTTGTCACCACGGGCTGCAATGCGTTCCAAAATATCCCTTCTATGATTCCCCAAAAACAGTGGTAACAAACGGCTACATGAAAAGGATCTGGTAACTCTGTGAAATGAATTCACACATCAGAAAGCGTTTTCATAGAAAGCTTCTTTCTAGTTTTTATAAGAGAGTATTTCTTTTGCCACCTTCAGCTTCAAAGTGCTCCAAAATAACCCTTTGCAGATTCCACAAAAACAGTGTTAGCAAACTGCTCAATGAAAACAATGGTGTAAATCTGTGAGATGATTTCACACAGCACAAAGCAGTTTCTCACAAAGCTTCTTTCTAGTTTTTATCTGAGGATATTTCCTCTTCAATCATAGGCCTCAATACGCTCCCAAACGTCCCTTTGTAGATTCCACGAGAACAGTGTTAGCAAATTGCTCAATAAAAAGAACGTTGTAATTTTGTGAGATGAATTCACACATCACAAAGCAGTTTCTCAGAAAGCTTCTTTCTAGTATTTACCTAAAGATATTTGCTTTTTCACTATAGGTCTCAATGCACTCCCAAATATCCCTTTGCAGATTCCATGATAACAGTGTTAGCAAACGGCTCCATGAAAAGAAAGGTGTAACTCTGTGAGATGAATTCACACATCACAAAGAACTTTCAAAGAAAGCTTCTTTCTAGTTTTCATCTAGGGATATTTCCTTTGTCACCATAGGCTTCAATACGATCCAAAATATCTCTTCTCAGATTCCCCAGAAACAGTGCTACCAAACTGCTCCATGAAAAGAACCCTGTAACTCTGTGAGATTAATTTACACATCAAGAAGCAGTTTCTCCGAAATCTTCTTTCTACTTTTTCTATGAGGATATTTACAGTGCACCATAAGCTTCAATTCGCTCTTAAATATCAAATTGCAGATACAAAGAAAACAGTGATAGCAAACTGCACAATGAAAAGAACAGTGTAACACTGTGAGATGAAGTCACACATCACAAAGCAGTTTTCAAGAGCTTCTTTTTAGTTTTTATCTGAGGATATTTCCTTTTTCACCAAAGGTCTCAATGTGCTCCCAATTATTCCTTTGTGGATTCCACAAAAACAGTGTTAGCAAACTTCTCAATGAAAAGTATGGTGTAACTCTGTGAGATAAATTGACATATCACAAAGCAGTTTCTCAGTGAGCTTCTTTCTAGTTTTTATCGGAGGATACTTCCTTTATCACCATAGGCCTAAATGCATTCCCAAATATCCCTTTATGGGGATTCCACGAATACGGTGTCAGCTAACTGCTGCATGAAAACAAAGCTGTATATCTATGAGATGAATTCACACATCACCAAGAACTTTCTCTGTAGGCTTCTTTCTAGTTTTTATCTGAGGATATTTCCTTTGTCACTACAGGCTTCAATGCAATCCAGAATATCACTTCTCAGATTCCCCAAAAACAGGGCTACCAAACTGATCCATGAAAACAATCGTGTAACTCTATGAGATGAATTCACAAATCAAAAAGCAGTTTCTAGGAAAGACTATTTCCAGCTTTTACCTGAGGATATTTCCTTTGTCACCACAGGCTTCAATGTGTTCCCAAATATCCTATTGCAGATTCCAAGAAAACAGTGTTAGCAAACTGCTCAATGAAAAGTACCCTGTAACTTGGCGAGATGAATTCACACATCACAAAGAAGTTTCTCAGAAAGCATCTTTCTAGTTTTTATCTGAGGTTATTTCCTTTTTCACCATAGGCCTCAAAGCACTCCCAATTATCCCTTTGCTGATTCTATGACAACAGTGTTAGCAAACTGCTCCAGGAAAAGAACAGTGTTACTTGTGAGATAAATTCACACATCACAAAGGACTTTCTCAGAAATTTATTTCTAGGTTTTATCTGAAGATATTCCCTTTGTCACCATAAGCTTCAATGCACTCCGAAATACCCCATTGCAGATTCCAATGAAACAGTGTTAACAAACTGCTCAATGAAAACAACATTGTAACTCTCTGAGATGAATTCACACATCACGAGCAGTTTCTCAGAAAGCTTCTATCTGGTTTTTATGTGAGGATATTTCCTGTTTCACCATGGGACCCAATGTGCCACAAAACATTGCTTTACAGATTCCATGAAAGCAGTGTTAGCAAACTGCTCCATGATAAGAAACGTGTAACTCTGTCAGATGAACTCACACACCATAAAGTAGTTTCTCAGAATGCTTATTTCTAGTTTTGATCTGAAGATATTTCCTTTGTCACCATAGGCTTCAAAGCGATTGAAAATATCCCTTCCCAGGTTCCCCTAAAACAGTGCTACCAAACTGATGCATGAAAGGAATCGTGTGACTCTGTGAGTTGAATTCATATATCACAAAGCAGTTTCTCAGAAAGCTTCTTTCCAGTTTTTATCTGAGGATATTTCCTTTTTCACCATAACCCTCAATGGACTCTCAAATATCCCTTTGCAGATTAGATGAAAACAGTGTTAACAAAAGTCTCAATGAAAAGAAACTTATAACTCTCTGAGATGAAATCATGCATCACAAACCAGTTTCACAGAAGGCTTCTTTTTGGTTTTTAGCAGGGGATATTTCATTGGTCAACATAAGCTTCAATGCAATCCAAAATATCCTATTGCAGATTCCACGAAAACAGTGTTAGCAAACTGCTCAGTGAAAAGAACACTGTAATAATGTGGCATCCCTGTCTTGGGCCAGTTTTCAAAGGGGATTTTTCCAGTTTTTGCCCATTCAGTATGATATTGGCTGTGGGTTTCTCATAAATAGCTCTTATTATTTTGAGGTACGTTCCATCAATACCGAATTATTGAGAGTTTTTAGCATGAAGGGCTGTTGAATTTTGTCAAAAGCCTTTTCTGCATCTATTGAGATAATCATGTGGTTCTTGTCTTTGGTTCTGTTTATATGCTGGATTACGTTTATTGATTTGCGAATGTTGAACCAGCCTTGCATCCCAGGGATGAAGCCCACTTGATCATGGTGGATAAGTTTTTTGATGTGCTCCTGAATCCGGTTTGCCAGTATTTTATTGAGAATTTTTGCATCGATGTTCATCAGGGATATTGGTCTAAAATTCTCTTTTTTTGTTGTGTCTCTGCCAGGCTTTGGTATCAGGATGATGTTGGCCTCATAAAATGAGTTAGGGAGGATTCCCTCTTTTTCTATTGATTGGAATAGTTTCAGAAGGAATGGTACCAGCTCCTCCTTGTACCCCTGGTAGAATTCAGCTGTGAATCCATCTGGTCCTGGATTTTTTTTGGTTGGTAGGCTATTAATTATTGCCTCCATTTCGGAGCCGGGTATTGGTCTATTCAGGGACTCAACTTCTTCCTGGTTTAGTCTTGGAAGAGTGTAAGTGTCCAGGAAATTATCCATTTCTTCTAGATTTTCTAATTGATTTGCGTAGAGGTGTTTATAGTATTCTCTGATGGTAGTTTGTACTTCTGTGGGGTCCGTGGTGATATCCCCTTTATCATTTTTTATTGCATCTATTTGATTCCTCTCTCTTTTCTTCTTTATTAGTCTTGCTAGCAGTCTGTCAATTTTGTTGATCTTTTCAAAAAACCAACTCCTGGATTCATTGATTTTTTGGAGGGTTTTTTGTGTCTCTATTTCCTTCAGTTCTGCTCTGATCTTAGTTATTTCTTACCTTCTGCTACCTTTGAATGTGTTTGCTCTTGCCTCTCTAGTTCTTTTAATTGTGATGTTAGAGTGTCAATTTTAGATCTTTTCTGCTTTCTCTTGTGGGAATTTAGTGCTATAAATTTCCCTCTACACACTGCTTTAAATGTGTCCCAGAGATTCTGGTATGTTGTATCTTTGTTCTCATTGGTTTCAAAGAACATCTTTATTTCTGCCTTCATTTCGTTATGTAGCCAGTAGTCATTCAGGAGCAGGTTGTTCAGTTTCCATGTAGTTGAGTGGTTTTGATTGAGTTTCTTAGTCCTGAGTTCTAGTTTGATTGCACTGTGGTCTGAGAGACAGTTTGTTATAATTTCTGTTCTTGTACATTTGCTGAGGAGTGCTTTACTTCCAATTATGTGGTCAATTTTGGAATAAGTGCCAAGTGATGCTGAGAAGAATGTATATTCTGTTGATTTGGGGTGGAGAGTTCTATAGATGTCTATTAGGTCCGCGTGGTGCAGAGATGAGTTCAATTCCTGAATATCCTTGTTAGCTTTCTGTCTCCTTGATCTGTCTAATGTTGACAGTGGAGTGTTGAAGTCTCCCATTATTATTGTATGGGAGTCTAAGTCTCATTGTAAGTCTCTAAGGACTTGCTTTATGAATCTGGGTGCTCCTGTATTGGGTGCATATATATTTAGGATAGATAGCTCTTCCTGTTGAATTGATCCCTTTACCATTATGTAATGGCCTTCTTTGTCTCTTTTGATTTTTGATGGTTTAAAGTCTGTTTTATCAGAGACTAGGATTGCAACCCCTGCTTTTCTTTCTTCTCCATTTGCTTGGTAGATCTTCCTCCATCCCTTTATTTTGAGCCTATGTATGTCTCTGCATGTGAGATGGGTCTCCTGAATACAGCAGACTGATGGGTCTTGACACTTTATGCAGTTTACCAGTTTTGTCTTTTAATTGGAACAATTAGTCCATTTACATTTAAGGTTAATATTGTTATGTGTGAACTTGATCCTGTCATTATGATATTAACTGGTTATTTTGCTCGTTAGTTGATGCAGTTTCTTCCTAGCCTCGATGGTCTTTACATTTTGGCATGTTTTTGCAATGGCTGGTACCTGTTGTTCCTTTCCATGTTTAGGGCTTCCTTCAGGGTCTCTTGTAAGGCAGGCCTGGTGGTGACAAAATCTCTAAGCATTTGCTTATCTGTAAAGGATTTTATTTCTCCTTCACTGATGAAACTTAGTTTGGCTGGATATGAAATTCTGGGTTTAAAATTCTTTTCTTTAAGAATGTTGAATATTGGCCCCCACTCTCTTCTGGCTTGTAGAGTTTCTGCCAAGAGATCTGCTGTTAGTCTGATGGGCTTCCCTTTCTGGGCAACCAGACCTTTCTCTCTGGCTGCCCTTAGGATTTTTTCCTTCATTTCAACTTTGGTGAATCTGGCAATTATGTGTCTTGGAGTTGCTCTTCTGGAGGAGTATCTTTGTGGCGTTCTTTGTATTTCCTGAGTTTGAATGTTGGCCTGCCCTACTAGGTTGGGGAAGTTCTCCTGGATGATATCCTGAAGAGTGTTTTCCAACTTGGTTCCATTTTCCCCCTCACTTTCAGGCACCCCAATCAGACGTAGATTTGGTCTTTGTACATAACCCCATACTTCTTGCAGGCTTTGTTAATTTCTTTTTCTTCTTTTTCCTTTGGTTTCTCTTCTCACTTCATTTCATTCATTTGATCCTCAATCGCTGATACTCTTTCTTCCAGTTGATCGAGTCGGTTACTGAAGCTTGTGCATTTGTCACGTATTTCTCGTGTCATGGTTTTCATCTCTGTCATTTCCTTTATGAACTTCTCTGCATTAATTAGTCTAGCTGTCAATTCTTTCACTCTTTTTTCACGATTTTTAGTTTCTTTGCCCTGGGTACATAATTCTTCCTTTAGCTCTGAGAAGGTTGATGCACTGAAGACTTCTTCTCTCATCTCGTCAAGTCATTCTCTGACCAGCTTTGATCCATTGCTGACGATGGGCTGCACTCCTTTGCAAGGGGCGATGCGCTCTTATATTTTCAATTTCCAGCTTTTCTGCCCTGCTTTTTCCCCATCTTTGTGGTTTTATCTGCCTCTGGTCTTTGATGATGGTGACGGACTGATGGGGTTTTGGTGTAGGTGTCCTTCCTGTTTGATAGTTTTCCTTCTAAC
Organism: Trachypithecus francoisi; assembly: GCF_009764315.1. Classification (NCBI taxonomy): domain Eukaryota; kingdom Metazoa; phylum Chordata; class Mammalia; order Primates; family Cercopithecidae; genus Trachypithecus; species Trachypithecus francoisi. The sequence goes on along the minus strand of NW_022680729.1, from coordinate 70,984 downwards.
AGTCAGGAGCCTCAGCTGTAGGTCTGTTGGAGATTGCTTGAGGTCCACTCCAGACCCTGTTTGCCTGGGTGTCAGCAGCAGAGGTTGCAGAAGATAGAATATTGCTGAACAGCGAGTGTACCTGTCTGATTCTTCCTTTGGAAGCTTCCTCTCAGGGGTGTACTCCACCCTGTGAGGTGTGGGGTGTCATACTGCCCCTAGTTGGGGATGTCTCCCAGTTAGGCTACTCAGGGGTCAGGGACCCACTTGAGCAGGCAGTCTGTCCCTTCTCAGATCTCAACCTCCGTGTTGGGAGATCAACTGCTCTCTTCAAAGCTGTCAGACAGAGTCGTTTGCATCTGCAGAGATTCCTGCTGTTTTTGTTGTTGTTGTTGTTAACTGTGCCCTGTCCCCAGAGGTGGAGTCTACAGAGATAGGCAGTTTTCCTTGAGCTGCTGTGAGCTCCACCCATTTCGAGCTTCCCAGTGGCTTTGTTAACCTACTTAAACCTCAGCAATTGCGGGCACCCCTCCCCCAGCCTTGCTGCTGCCTTGCGATTATATGGCAGACTGCTGTGTTAGCAATGAATGAGGCTCCGTGGGCGTGGGACCCTCCCAGCCAGGTGTGGGATATATTCCGCTGGTGTGCCCGTTTGCTTAAAGTGCAGTATTGGGGTGGGAGTCACCCGATTTTCCAGGTGTTGTGTGTCTGAGTTCCCCTGGCTAGGAAAAGGGATTCCCTTCCCCCTTGTGCATCCCAAGTGAGGCGATGCCTCACCCTGCTTCAGCTCTCGCTGGTCGCGCTGCAGCAGCTGACCAGCACCAATTGTCTGGCACTCCCTAGTGAGATGACCCCAGTACCTCAGTTGAAAATGCAGAAGTCACCGGTCTTCTGTGTCGCTCGCGCTGGGAGTTGCAGACTGGAGCTGTTCCTATTGGACCATCTTGCTCGGTCCCCCAATTATTTTCTTTCAGCAGTTTGCTAACACTGTTTTCGTGGAATCTGCAATAGGATATTTCGGAGCACATTGAAGCCTATGGTGACAAAGGAAATATCCTGATAAAAAAGCCAAAAGGAAGCTTTCTGAGAAACTGCTTCATGATGTCTGAATTCATCTCAAAGCTTTACACCTTTCTATTCATGGAGCAGTTTGCTAACACTATTTTTGTGGAATCTACAAAGTGATATTCGCGAGTACATTGAGGCCTACAGTAAAAAAGGAAATATGCTGAAGTAAAAACTAGGAAGAAGCTTTCTGAGAAACTGCTTAGTGACTTGTGAATTCATCTCACAGAGTGACACGATCCTTTTCCTGGAGCAGATTGGTAGCACTGTTTTTGGAGAATCTGAGAAGGGATATTTTGGTTCGCATTGAAGCCTATGGTTAAAAGGAAATAACCTCAGATAAAAAATGGAAAAAGCTTTGGGAGAAACCACTTTGTGATGTGTTAATTCATGACACAGAGTTACAATATTCTTTTTATGAATCAGATTGATAGCTTGTTTTTGGGAAATCTGAGAATGGATATTTTTGATTTCTTTGAAGCCTATGGTGACAACAGAAATATCCTCAGATAAAAACTTGAAAGAAGATTTCTGAGATACTGCTTTGCAATGTGTGAATTCATCCTACAGAATTACTCTGTGCTTTTTCATTGAGCAATTTACTAGCAATGCTTTCTTGGAATCTGAAATGGGTTATTTTGGAGCACATTGAAGCCAATGGTAACATACTAAATATCCTCAGATAAAAACTAGAAAGAAACTTTCTGAGAAACTTCCTTGTGATGTGTGTATTCATCTCACAGAGTAACACCTTACTTTTCATGGAGCAGTTTGCTAACACTGATTGTCTGGAATCAACAAAGGGATATTTGAGAGTGAGTTGAGGCAGATAGTAAAAGAGGAAATATCCTCAGAGAAAAACCAAAAAGAAGCTTTCTGAGAAACTGCTCGTGATGTGTGAATTCATCTCAGAGAGTTACAATGTTGTTTTTATTGAACAGTTTGCTAACACTGTTTCGTTGGAATCTGCAATCGGGTATTTCGGAGTGCATTGAAGCTTATGGTGACAAAGGGAATATCTTCACATAAAAACTAGAAAGAAATTTCTGAGAAAGTCCTTTGTGATGTGTGAATTCATCTCACAGAGTAACACTGTTCTTTTCCTGGGGCAATTGGCTAATACTGTTGTCATGGAATATGCAAAGGGATAATTGGGAGTGCTTTGAGGCATATGGTGAGAAAGGAAATAACCTCAGACAATAACTAGAAAGCTCTCTGAGAAACTGCTTTCTGATGTTTGCATTCATCTCACAGAGTTAAGCACTGTTTTTGGGGAATCAGAAAAGTGATATTTGGGAGCGCATTGAAGCTTACAGTGACAAAATAAATATCCCCAGATAAAAACTACAAAGAAGTTTTATGAGAAAGTACATTGTGACGTGTAAATTCATATCAAAGAGTTACACCTTTCTTTTCATGGAGCCGTTTGCTAACACTCTTTTCATGGAATCTGCGAAGGGATATTTACAAGTGCATTGAGGTCTATAGTAAAAAAAGAAATATCCACAGACAAAAACTAGAAAGAAGTTTCTGACAAACTTCTTTGGGATTTTTGAATTCATATCCCAGAGTTACATGATTCTTCTCATGGAGTAGTTTGGTAGCACTATTTTTGAGGAATTTCAGTAGGGATATTTTCGATCGTGTTGAAGTGTATCGTGACAAAGGAAATATTCTCAGACAAAAACTAGAAAGAAGCCCTCTGAGAGACTTCTTTGTGATGTGTGAATTCATCTCACAGAGTTACACGTTTCTTATCATGGAGCAGTTTGGTATCACTGTTTCCATGGAATCCACAAAGGGATATTTGAGAGCGCATTATGGTCTATGGTGAAAAAGGAAATATCATCAGATGAAAAATAGAAAGAGGCTTTCTGAGAAACTGCTTTTTCATGTGTGAATTCACCTCACAGAGTTACACTGCTTTTGTCATTGAGAAGTTTGCTAACAGTTTTTTCATGGAATCTGCAATGGGATATTTGGTAGTGCATTGAGGAATATGGTGAAAAAGGAAATATCCTCAGATAAATACTAGAAAGAAGTTTTCTGAGAAAATGCTTTGTGATGGGTGAATTCATCTCACAGAGTTACACTGTTTTTTTCATTGAGCAGATTGCTAACACAGTTATCTTGGAATCGGCAATAGGATATTTTGGAGGACATTGAAGATTTGGGTGACAAAGGAAATATCCTAAGATGAAAACAACAAGGAGCATTCTGAAAAAAATCTTTGTTGTATTTGAACTCATCTCACAGATTTACAACTTTCTTTTCATGGAGCAGTTTGCTAACACTGCTTTCGTGGAATCTGCAAAGGCATATATGGGAGCACATCTAGACCTATAGTGAAAAGGTAATATCCTCAGATAAAAACTAGAAAGGGCTTGCTGAGAAACTGTTTTCTGGTTTGTTAATTCATCTTACAGAGTACACGGTACTTTTCATTGAGTAGTTTGATAACATTGTTTTTGTGTAATCTGCAATAGGATATTTGGGAGCACGTTGAATCCTATGGTGACAAAGGAAATATCCTCAGATAAATAACACAAAGAAACTTTCTGAGAAAGCTCTTTGTGATGTGTGAATTCATCTCACTGAGTTACAACATTCTTTTCATTGAGAAGTTTGCTAACACTTTACTCGTGTAATTTGCAATGGGATAATCTGGAGCACATTGAGGAATATGTTGAAAAAGGAAATATCCTCAGATAAGAACTTTAAAGAAGCTTTCTGAGAAGCTGCCTTGTGATGTGTGAATTCATCTTACAGAATTACCCGACTCTTTTTTGGAGCAGTTGGCTAATACTGTTTTAATGGAATCTGCATTAGGATATTTGGGAATGGATTGAAACCTACATTGACAAAGGAAATATCCTCAGATAAAAACTTGAAAGAAGCTTTCTAAGAAGCTGCTTTTTGGTGTGTGAATTCACCTTATAGAGTTACACTGTTCTTTTCATTGAGCACTTTGCTAACGCTGCTCTCTTGTAATCTCCAGTGGGATATTTTGGACCGCATTGAAGCTTATGGTGACAAAGGAGTTATCCTCAGATAAAAACTATAAAGAAGCTTTCTGAGAAATCACGTTGTGATGTGTTAATTCATTTCACAGAGTTATACGATTCTTTTCATGGTTCAGTTTGGTTACCACTGTTTTTGGGGAACCTGAGAAACAATATTTTGGATCACATTGAAGACTATGATGACAAAGGAAATAAAATCAGATGAAAACTAGAAAGAAGTTTTCTGAGAAAGTTCTTTGAGATGTTTGAATTTATCTCACAGATTTAAACCTTTCTTTTCATGGAGCAGTTTGCTAACACCGTTTTCACGGAATCTGCAGAGGGATATTTGGGAGTTCATTGAGGCCTATATTAAAAAAGGAAATATCCTCAGATAAACAACAGAAAAACTCTTTCTGAGAAGCTACTTTGTGATGTGTGAATTCATCTTACAGAGGTACACCATTCTTTTCATTGAGCAGTTCAACAACACTGTTTTCTTGGAATCTGCAATGGGATATTTTGGAGCACAATGAAGCCTATTCTGACAAAAGAAATATACTCATATAAAAACTAGTAAGAAGCTTTCTGCTAAACCACCTTATGATGTGTTAATTCACCTCACAGCATTACATGAAGCTTTCATAGATCAGTTGGTTAGCACTATTTTTGTGCAATCTGAGAGAGGAAATTATGGATCACATTGAAGACTAAAGTGAAGAAGAAAACATCCTCAGATAAAAAGTAGAAAGAAGATTTCTGAGAAACTTCTTTGTGATGTGTGAAGTTATTTCACAGAGATACACCTTTCTTTTCGTGTAGCCATTTTTTAAACCTCTTTGTGGAATCAGCAATGGGATATTTGAGAGTGCATGGAAGCCTATGGTGACAAAGGAAATATCTTCACAGAAAAAAGCAAAAAGAAGCTTTCTGAGAAACTGCTTTGTGATGTGTGAAATAATCTCACATAGTTACACTGTTCTTTTCATTCAGCAGTTTGCTAACACTATTTTCTTGGAATCCACAAAGGGATATTTCGGAGAACATTGAAGTTTATTGTGACAGGAAATAAACTGAGACAAAAATCAGAAAGAAGCTTTCTGAGAAACTGCTTTGTGATTTGTGAATTCATCTCACAGACTTACATGATTGTTTTCATGGAGCAGTTTGGTAGCAGTGTTTCTGGGGAATCTGCGAAGCGATATTTTGGATCGCATTGAAGCGTATGGTGATTAGGGAAATATCTTCAGATAAAAATTAGAAAGAAGCTTTCTGAGAAAGTTCTTTGTGATGTGTGAATTCAACTCAGAGTTACACCTTTCTTTTCATGGAGCAGTTTGCTAACACAGTTTTCATGGAATCTACAAAGGGATACTTGGGAGAGCATTGAGGCCTATGGTGAGAAAAGAAATATCCTCAGATAAAAATTAGAAAGATGATTTCTGAGAAACTGCTTTGTGTTCTGTGAATTCATCTCACTGAGCAACACTGTCCTTTTCATTGAGCAGTTTGCTAACACTGTTTTCTTGGAATCTGCAAGGGGATATTTCAGAGAGCATAGAAGCTTATGCTGACAAAGGAAATATCCTCAGACAAAAACTAGAAAGAAACTTTCTGAGAAACTGCCTTGTGATGTGTGAATTTCTCTCAAAGAGTTACACCATTCTTTTCTTGGAGCAGTTTCATAGCACTGTTTTTGGGGAATCTGAGGCGGGATATATTGCATTGCCTGGAAGCCTACGGTGTCAAAGGAATTATCCTCAGATAAAAACTAGAAAACAGCTTTCTGAGAAACATCCTTGTGATTTGTGAATTTACCTTACAAGGTTACACATTTCTTTTCATGGAGCAGTGTGCTAACACTGTGTTTGTGGAATCTGCAAAGGGATATTTGGGAGAGTATTGAGTCGTATGGTGAGAAAGGAAATATCCTCAGATAAAAAAGAGAAAGACGTTTTCTGAGAAACTGGTTTATGATACGTTAATTCATCTCACGGAGTTATATGATTCCTTTCATGGGTTAGTTTGGCAGCACTGTTTTTCGGGAATCTGAGAAGAGATATTTTGGATCACATTGAAGACTATGATGACAAAGGAAATATCCTCAGATAAAAACTAGAAAGGAGCTTTCTGGGAAAGTTCTTTGTGATGTGTTAATTCATCTCACAGAGTCACACCTTTCTTTTCATGGACCAGCTTACTAACACTGTTTTCATGTAATCTGCAAAGGGATATTTGGGAGTGCATTGAGGCATATAGTGAAAAGGGAAATATCCTCTGATAAAAACTAGAAAGAAGCTTTCTGAGAAACTGCTTTGTGGTGTGAGAATTCATTTCACAGAATTACACTGTTCTATTCATTGAGCAGTTTGCTAACGCTGTTTTATTGGAATCTGCAAAGGAATATTTCAGAGCGCATTGAAGCTAATGGTGACAAAGGCAATATCCTCATATAAAAACTAGAAAGAATCATTCTGAAAAACCGCTTTGTAATGTGTTAACTCATCTCACAGAGTTCATGATTCTTTTCTTGGAGCAGGTTGCTAATACTGTTTATGGAGGATCTGAAAAATGACATTTGGATCGCATTGAAGTCTGTGGTGACAAAGGGAATATCCTCAGATGAAAACTAGAAAGAAACTTCCTGAGAAAGCGCTTTGTGATGTGTGATGTCATCTCACAGAGTTACACCTTTCTTTTCATGGATCAGTTTTCTGGCACTGCTTTTTGGGAATCTGAGAAGGGATATTTTGATTTGAAGCCTATGGTGACATAGGAAATATCCTCAAATAAATACAAGAAAGAAGTTTTCTGAGAAACTGCTTTGTGATGTGTGAACTCATCTCACAGAATTACATCTTTGTTTTCATTCAACAGTTTAATAACACTGTTTTCGTGGAATCTGCAATAGTATATTTTGGAGGGCATTGAAGCCTATGGTGACAAAGGAAATATAATCTGATAAAAACCAAAAAGAAGCTTTCTGAGACACTGCTTTGTGATGTATCAATTCATCTCACAGAGCTACACTGTTCTTTTCACTGAATAGTTTGCTAACAGTTTTTTTCTTGGAATATGCAATGGGATATTTCGGAGCACATTCAAGCTTCCCTAGTAACAAAGGACATATCCTCAGAAAAAAGCTAGAAAGAAGCTTTCTGAGAAACTGCTTTGTGATGTGTGAGTTTATGTCACAGGGTTACACCATTCTTTTCATGGAGCAGTTTGTTAGTACTGCTTCTGTGCAATCCGAGAAGGGATACTTTGGATTGCATTGAAGCCCATGGTGAAAAAAGGAAATATCCTGAGACAAAAACTTGAAAGAAGTTTTCTGAGAAACTACTTTGTGATATGTGAATTCATCTCACAGAGTTACACTACTCTTTCATGGAGCAGTTTGCTAGCACTGTATTTGTGGAATCTCAGAAGGGGTATTTTGGATCGCTTTGAACACTATGGAGACAAAGGAAATATCCTCCCTCAACTGAAAACTTGAAAGAAGCTTTCTGACAAACAGTTTTGTGATGTGTGAATTGATCTCACAGAGTTACATCACTCTTTCATGGAGCAGTTTGCTAGCACTGTTTTCATGACATCTGAAAAGTGATATTTTGGATCCCTTTGAAGCCTACAGTGACAAGGGAAATATAATCAGACAAAAACTACAAGAGAACTTTCAGAGAAACTGCTTTGTGATGTGTGACTTCATCTCTCAGAGTTACACCTTTCTTTTCATGGAGCAGTTTATGAACACTGTTGTCATGGAATCTGCAATGGGTTATTGCGAGCACATTGAGTGCTATGGTGAAAAAGGAAATATCCTCAGATAAAAACTGGATAGTAGCCTTCAGAGAAACTGCTTCATGATGTGTGAATTCATCTCACAGAGTTACAGCATTTTTTCATTGAGCAGTTTGTTAACGGTAATTTCATGGAGTCTGCAATGGGATATTCACGAGGGCTTTGAGGCCGATGGTGAAGAAGGAAATCTTCTCAGATAAAAACTTGAAAGAACCTTTCTGTGAAACTGCTTTGTGACATGTGAGTTCATTTCACTGAATTACACGACTCTTTCAAGGAGCACTTTGCTAGCACTGTTTTTGTGGAATCTGAGAAGCTATATTTGGATCAGTTTGAAGCCTATGGTGACAAAGGAAATATCCTCAGATCCCATTACTGGGTATATACACAAAGGATCATAAATCATGCTGCTATAAAGACACATGCACACGTATGTTTATTGCAGCACTATTCACAATAGGAAAGACTTGGAATCAACCCAAATGTCCATCTGTGACAGACTGGATTAAGAAAATGTGGCACATATACACCATGGAATACTATGCAGCCATAAAAAAGGATGAGTTTGTGTCATTTGTAGGGACATGGATGCAGCTGGAACCCATCATTATTAGCAAACTATCACAAAAACAGAAAACCAAACAGTGCATGTTCTCACTCATAGGTGGGAACTGAACAATGAGATCACTTGGACTAGGGAAGGGGAACATCACACACCGGGGCCTATCATAGGAAAGGGCGAGGGGGGAGGGATTGCATTGGTAGTTATACCTGATGTAAATGACGAGTTGATGGGTGCTGACGAGTTGATGGGTGCTGACGAGTTGATGGGTGCAGCACACCAACGTGGCACAAGTATACATATGTAATAAACCTGCACGTTATGCACACGTACCCTAGAACTTAAAGTATAATAATAATAAAATAAAAGAAAAGGAAAAAACTAGAAAGAAGCTTTCTGAGAAACTACTTTGTGATGTGTGAATTTATCTCGAAGAGTTACACAATTTTCCTTGAGAAGTGTGCTAACACTGTTTTTGCAGAATCTGCAATGAGATATGCAGTAATGCCTGGAGGCTTGTGTTTAAATAGGAAATATCATCAAATAAAAACAGGAAAGAAGCTTTCTGAGAAACTGCTTTGTGATGTTTGAATTCATCTCACAGAGTTACAGCTTTCATTTCATGGAGCAGTGTACTATCACTGTTTTCGTTTAATCTGCAATAGGATGTTGTGAGCACGTTGAGGGCTATGGTGAAAAAGGATATACATTCAGATAAAAAGTAGGGAAAAGCCTTCGGAGAAACTGCTTTGTGATGTGTGTATTCATCTCACAAAGTTACACCACTCCTTCATTGAGCAGTTTACTAACACTATTTTCATGGAATCTGCAATGGTATATCAGGAGGGCATTGAGGCCAAAGGTGAAAAAGGAAATGTCCTCAGATAAAAAATTCCAAGAAGATTGCTGAGAAACTGCTTTGAGATGGGTGAATTCATGTTACAGAGTTTCACCAATCTTTCATGGAGCCTTTTGCTGGCACTGTTTTTGTGGAATCTGAGAAGAGATATTTCTGATTGCTTTAAATCCTATCGTGACAAAGGAAATATTCTCACGTAAATACTTGAAAGGAGCTTTCTGAGAAACTGCTTTGTGATGTGTGAAATCATCTCATAGACTTACACTACTCTTTCATGGAGCAGTTTGCTAGCTGTGTTTTTTTTTTTTTTTTTTTTTTTTGAGACGGAGTCTTGCTCTTTCGCCCGGGCTGCAGTGCAGTGGCCAGATCTCAGCTCACTGCAATCTCCGCCTCCCGGGTTTACGCCGTTCTCCTGCCTCAGCCTCCTGAGTAGCTGGGACTACAGGCGCCCGCCACCTCGCCCGGCTAGTTTTTTGTATTTTTAGTAGAGACGGGGTTTCACCGTGTTAGCCAGGATGGTCTCGATCTCCTGACCTCGTGATCCGCCCGTCTCGGCCTCCCAAAGTGCTGGGATTACAGGCTTGAGCCACCGCGCCCGGCCGCTAGCTGTGTTTTTGTGGAATCTGAGAAATGATATTTTTGATTGCTTTGAAGCCTATGGTGACAAAGGAAAAATCCTCAGATAAAAACTAGAAAGAAGCTTTCTGAGAAACTGCTTTGTGATTTGTGAATTCATCTCATGGAGTTACACCACTCTTTCTCTTTTTTTTTTTTTTGTGACAGAGTCTCACTCAGTCGCTCAGGCTGGAGTGCAGTGGCCGGATCTCAGCTCACTGTAAGCTCCGCCTCCCAAGTTCATGCCATTCTGCTGCCTCAGCCTCCTGAGTAGCTGGGACTACAGGCATCCGCCACCACGTCTGTCTAGTTTTTTGTATTTTTTTAGTAGAGACGGGGTTTCACCGTGTTAGCCAGGATGGTCTCAACCTCCTGACCTCGTGATCCGCCCATCTTGGCCTCTCAAAGTGCTGGGATTAGAGGCTTGAGCCACCACACCCGGCCCACCACTCTTTCATGGAGCAGTTTGCTAACACTGTTTTTGTGAAGAATGAGAAGGGATATTATGGGTAGCTTTTAAGTCTATGGTGACACAGGAAATATCCTCAGGTAAAAACTAGAGAGAAACGTTCTGAGAAATTGCTTTGTGATGTGTGAATTTATCTCGCAGAGTTACACAATTATTTTCCTTGGGAAATTTGCTAACACTGTTTTTGCAGAGTCTGCAAAGAGTTATACGGGAGCGCATGGAGGCCTGTGTTTTAGTAGGACATATCCTCAGAAAAAAACAGGAAGGAAGCTTTCGTGTTGTGATGTGTGAATTAATCTCACAGAGTTACACCTTTCTTTTCATGGAACAGTTTACTAACACTGTTTTCGTTTAATCTGCAATGGGATATTGTGAGCGCATTGAGTGCTATGGTGAAAAAGGAAATATACTCAGATAAAAACTGGAGAGAAGCCTTCAGAGAAACCGCTTTGTGATGTGTGAGTTCATCTCGCAGAGTAACACCATTCTTGCATTGAGCAGTTGCTAAAACTGTTTTCGTGGAACCTGCAATGGGATATTCGGGAATGCATTGAGGTCAATGGTGAAAAAGGAAATGTCCCCAGATAAAAACTTGAAAGAAGCCTTTTGGAAAACTGCTTGGTGATGTGTGAATTCATCTCACAGAGTTACACCAATCTTTCATGGAGACGTTTGCTAGCACTGTTTCTGTGGAATCTGAGAAGGGACATTTCTGATCGCTTTGAATCCTATCATGACAAAGGATATATCCTTAGATAAAAACTAGAAACAAGCTTTCTGAGAAACTGCTTTGTGGTGTGTGAATTCATCTCAGAGTTACACTACTCTCTCATGGAGCCATTTGCTGGCACTGCTTTTTTTGCATCTGGGAAGGGATATTTCGGATTGCTTTGAAACCTATAGTGACAAAGGAAATATAATCAGATAAAAACTAGTAGGAAGCTTTCTGAGAAACTGCTTTATGATATGTGAATTCATCTCACAGAGTTACACTATCCTTTTCATGGAGCAGTTTTTTAGCACTGCTTTTGTGGAATCTGAGAAGGATATTTCGGATTGCATTGGATCCCATGGTGAAAAAGGAATATACTCAGATAAAAACTGGAGAGAAGCCTTCAGAGAAACCGCTTTGTGATGTGTGAGTTCATCTCGCAGAGTAACACCATTCTTGCATTGAGCAGTTTGCTAAAACTGTTTTCGTGGAACCTGCAATGGGATATTCGGGAATGCATTGAGGTCAATGGTGAAAAAGGAAATGTCCCCAGATAAAAACTTGAAAGAAGCCTTTTGGAAAACTGCTTGGTGATGTGTGAATTCATCTCACAGAGTTACACCAATCTTTCATGGAGACGTTTGCTAGCACTGTTTCTGTGGAATCTGAGAAGGGACATTTCTGATCGCTTTGAATCCTATCATGACAAGGATATATCCTTAGATAAAAACTAGAAACAAGCTTTCTGAGAAACTGCTTTGTGGTGTGTGAATTCATCTCAGAGTTACACTACTCTCTCATGGAGCCATTTGCTGGCACTGCTTTTTTTGCATCTGGGAAGGGATATTTCGGATTGCTTTGAAACCTATAGTGACAAAGGAAATATAATCAGATAAAAACTAGTAGGAAGCTTTCTGAGAAACTGCTTTATGATATGTGAATTCATCTCACAGAGTTACACTATCCTTTTCATGGAGCAGTTTTTTAGCACTGCTTTTGTGGAATCTGAGAAGGGATATTTCGGATTGCATTGAATCCCATGGTGAAAAAGGAAATATCCTTCGATAAAAACTAGAAGGAAGCTTTCTGAGAAACAACTTTTGTGATGTGTGAATTCATTTCACAGAGTTACACAACTCTTTCATGTTGCAGATTGCTAGCAGTTTTTGTGGAATCTGAGAAGGGATATTTTGGATTGCTTGAAGCCTGTGGTGACAAAAGAAATATCCTCATTGAAAATCTAGAAAGAGGTTTTCTGAGCAATTGCTTTGTGATGTGTCTAGTCATCTCACAAAGTTGCAACATTCTTTTCCTGCAGCAGTTTAGTAACATTGCTTTCTTTTAACTGCAATAGGATATTGCTAGTGCAATGAGTGCTATGGTGCAATAGGAAATATCCTCAGATAAGAACTGGAGAGGGGGCGGAGCAAGATGGCCGAATAGGAGCAGCTCCAGTCTCCAACTCCCAGCGCGAGCGACACAGAAGACCGGTGATTTCTGCGTTTTCAACTGAGGTACTGGGGTCATCTCGCTAGGGAGTGCCGGACAATCGGTGCTGGTCAGCTGCTGCAGCCTGACCAGCGTGAGCTGAAGCAGGGCGAGGCATCGCCTCACCTGGAAGCGCAAGGGGGAAGGAATCCCTTTTCCTAGCCAGGGGAACTGAGACACACAACACCTGGAAAATCAGGTAACTCCCAGCCCAATACTGCGCTTTAAGGAAACAGGCACACCAGGAGAATATATCCCACACCTGGCCGGGAGGGTCCCACGCCCACGGAGCCTCCCTCACTGCTAACACAGCCGTCTGCGGCGATCGATCCGCAAGGCAGCAGCGAGGCTGGGGGAGGGGCGCCCGCCATTGCTGAGGCTTAAGTAGGTAAACAAAGCCGCTGGGAAGCTCGAACTGGATGGAGCTCAAAGCAGCTCAAGGAAGCCTGCCTGTCTCTGTAGACTCTACCTCTGCGGACAGCGCACAGCTGCAGTCCATTAGGGGAAAGAGCGGGGGCGGTGCAGACGCGAACGACTCTGTCTGACAGCTTTGGGGAGAGCCGTGGATCTCCTAATCCGGAGATTGAGATCCGAGAACGGACAGACTGCCTGCTCAGGTGGGTCCCTGACCCCTGAGTAGCCTAGCTGGGAGACATCCCCCACTAGGGGCAGTCTGACACCCCACACTTCACAGGGTGGCGTCACCCCTGAGAGGAAACTTCCAAAGAAAGAATCAGACAGGTACACTCGCTGTTCAGCAATATTCTATCTTCGGCAACCTCTGCTGCTGATACCCAGGCAAACGGGGTATGGAGTGGACCTCAAGCAATCCCCAACAGACCAACAGACAGTCCTTCTGACGGTCAGACGGAAAACTATCAAACAGGAAGAACACCTATACCAAAACCCCATCCGTACGTCACCATCATCAAAGTCCAGAGACAGATAAAACCACAAAGATGGGGAAGAAGCAGGGCAGAAAAGCTGGAAATTCAAAAAATAAGAGCGCATCTCCCCCTGCAAAGGAGCGCAGCCCATCGCCAGCAACGGATCAAAGCTGGTCAGAGAATGACTTTGACGAGATGAGAGAAGAAGGCTTCAGTCCATCAAACCTCTCAGAGCTAAAGGAGGAATTACGTACCCAGCGCAAAGAAACTACAAATCTTGAAAAAAAAGTGGAAGAATTGACAGCTAGACTAATTAATGCAGAGAAGATCGTAAACGAAATGACAGAGATGAAAACCATGACACGAGAAATACGTGACAAATGCACAAGCTTCAGTAACTGACTCGATCAACTGGAAGAAAGAGTATCAGCGATTGAGGATCAAATGAATGAAATGAAGCGAGAAGAGAAACCAAAAGAAAAAAGAAGAAAAAGAAATGAACAAAGCCTGCAAGAAGTATGGGATTATGTAAAAAGACCAAATCTACGTCTGATTGGGGTGCCTGAAAGTGAGGGGGAAAATGGAACCAAGTTGGAAAACACTCTTCAGGATATCATCCAGGAGAACTTCCCCAACCTAGTAGGGCAGGCCAACATTCAAATTCAGGAAATACAGAGAACACCACAAAGATACTCCTCCAGAAGAGCAACTCCAAGACACATAATTGCCAGATTCACCAAAGTTGAAATGAAGGAAAAAATCTTAAGGGCAGCCAGAGAGAAAGGTCGGGTTACCCACAAAGGGAAGCCCATCAGAATAACAGCAGACCTCTCGGCAGAAACTCTACAAGCCAGAAGAGAGTGGGGGCCAATATTCAACGTTCTTAAAGAAAAGAATTTTCAACCCAGAATTTCATATCCAGCCAAACTAAGCTTCATCAGTGAAGGAGAAATAAAATCCTTTACAGATAAGAAAATGCTTAGAGATTTTGTCACCACCAGGCCTGCCTTACAAGAGACCCTGAAGGAAGCCCTAAACATGGAAAGGAACAAGCGGTACCAGCCATTGCAAAAACATGCCAAAATGTAAAGACCATCGAGGCTAGGAAGAAACTGCATCAACTAACGAGCAAAATAACCAGTTAATATCATAATGACAGGATCAAGTTCACACATAACAATATTAACCTTAAATGTCAATGGACTAAATGCTCCAATTAAAAGACACAGACTGGCAAACTGGATCAAGAGTCAAGACCCATCAGTCTGCTGTATTCAGGAGACCCATCTCACATGCAGAGACATACATAGGCTCAAAATAAAGGGATGGAGGAAGATCTACCAAGCAAATGGAGAACAAAAAAAAGCAGGGGTTGCAATCCTAGTCTCTGATAAAACAGACTTTAAACCATCAAAGATCAAAAGAGACAAAGAAGGCCATTACATCATGGTAAAGGGATCAATTCAACAGGAAGAGCTAACTCTCCTAAATATCTATGCACCCAATACAGGAGCACCAGATTCATAAAGCAAGTCCTTAGAGACCTACAAAGAGACTTAGACTCCCATACAATAATAATGGGAGACTTCAACACTCCACTGTCAACATTAGACAGAACAACGAGACAGAAAGTTAACAAGGATATCCAGGAATTGAACTCATCTCTGCACCAAGCGGACCTAATAGACATCTATAGAACTCTCCACCCCAAATCAACAGAATATACATTCTTCTCAGCACCACATCGCACTTATTTCAAAATTGACCACATAATTGGAAGTAAAGCACTCCTCAGCAAATGTACAAGAACAGAAATTATAACAAACTGTCTCTCAGACCACAGTGCAATCAAACTAGAACTCAGGACTAAGAAACTCAATCAAAACCACTCAACTACATGGAAACTGAACAACCTGCTCCTGAATGACTACTGGGTACATAACGAAATGAAAGCAGAAATAAAGATGTTCTTTGAAACCAATGAGAACAAAGATACAACATACCAGAATCTCTGGGACACATTTAAAGCAGTGTGTAGAGGGAAATTTATAGCACTAAATGCCCACAAGAGAAAGCAGGAGAGATCTAAAATTGACACTCTAACATCACAATTAAAAGAACTAGAGAGGCAAGAGCAAACACATTCAAAAGCTAGCAGAAGGCAAGAAATAACTAAGATCAGAGCAGAACTGAAGGAGATAGAGACACAAAAAACCCTCCAAAAAATCAATGAATCCAGGAGTTGGTTTTTTGAAAAGATCAACAAAATTGACAGACCGCTAGCTAGACTAATAAAGAAGAAAAGAGAGAAGAATCAAATAGACGCAATAAAAAATGATAAAGGGGATATCACCACCGACCCCACAGAAATACAAACAACAATCAGAGAATACTATAAATGCCTCTACGCAAATCAACTAGAAAATCTAGAAGAAATGGATAATTTCCTGGACACTTACACTCTCCCAAGACTAAACCAGGAAGAAGTTGAATCCCTGAATAGACCAATAGCAAGCTCTGAAATTGAGGCAACAATTAATAGCCTACCACCAAAAAAAGTCCAGGACCAGATGGATTCACAGCTGAATTCTACCAGAGGTACAAGGAGGAGCTGGTACCATTCCTCTGAAACTATTCCAATCAATAGAAAAAGAGGGAATCCTCCCTAACTCATTTTATGAGGCCAACATCATCCTGATACCAAAGCCTGGCAGAGACACAACAAAAAGAGAGAATTTTAGACCAATATCCCTGATGAACATCGATGCAAAAATCCTCAATAAAATACTGGCAAACCGGATTCAGCAGCACATCAAAAAGCTTATCCACCATGATCAAGTGGGCTTCATCCCTGGGATGCAAGGCTGGTTCAACATTCGCAAATCAATAAACGTAATCCAGCATATAAACAGAACCAAAGACAAGAACCACATGATTATCTCAATAGGTGCAGAAAAGGCTTTTGACAAAATTCAACAGCCCTTTATGCTAAAAACGCTCAATAAATTTGGTATTGATGGAACGTACCTCAAAATAATAAGAGCTATTTATGACAAACCCACAGCCAATATCATACTGAATGGGCAAAAACTGGAAAAATTCCCTTTGAAAACTGGCACAAGACAGGGATGCCCTCTCTCACCACTCCTATTCAACATAGTGTTGGAAGTTCTGGCTAGGGCAATCAGGCAAGAGAAAGAAATCAAGGGTATCCAGTTAGGAAAAGAAGAAGTCAAATTGTCCCTGTTTGCAGATGACATGATTGTATATTTAGAAAAACCCATTGTCTCAGCCCAAAATCTCCTTAAGCTGATAAGCAACTTCAGCAAAGTCTCAGGATACAAAATTAATGTGCAAAAATCACAAGCATTCTTATACACCAGTAACAGACAAGCAGAGAGCCAAATCGGGAATCAACTTCCATTCACAATTGCTTCAAAGAGAATCAAATACCTAGGAATCCAGCTTACAAGGGATGTAAAGGACCTCTTCAAGGAGAACTACAAACCACTGCTCAGTGAAATCAAAGAGGACACAAACAAATGGAAGAACATACCATGCTCATGGATAGGAAGAATCAATATCGTGAAAATGGCCATACTGCCCAAGGTGATTTATAGATTCAATGCCATCCCCATCAAGCTACCAATGACTTTCTTCACAGAATTGGAAAAAACGGCTTTAAAGTTCATATGGAACCAAAAAAGAGCCCGCATTGCCAAGACAATCCTAAGTCAAAAGGACAAGGCTGGAGGCGTCACGCTACCTGACTTCAAACTATACTACAAGGCTACAGTAACCAAAACAGCATGGTACTGGTACAAAAACAGAGCTATAGACCAATGGAACAGAACAGAGTCCTCAGAAATAATACCACACATCTACAGCCATCTGATCTTTGACAAACCTGAGAGAAACAAGAAATGGGGAAAGGATTCCCTATTTAATAAATGGTGCTGGGAAAATTGGCTAGCCATAAGTAGAAAGCTGAAACTGGATCCTTTCCTTACTCCTTATATGAAGATTAATTCAAGATGGATTAGAGACTTAAATGTTAGACCTAATACCATAAAAACCCTAGAAGAAAATCTAGGTAGTACCATTCAGGACATAGGCATGGGCAAGGACTTCATGTCTAAAACACCAAAAGCAACGGCAGCAAAAGCAAAAATTGACACATGGGATCTAATTAAACTAAAGAGCTTTTGCACAGCTAAAGAAACTACCATCAGAGTGAACAGGCAACCTACAGAATGGGAAAAAATTTTTGCAACCTACTCATCTGACAAAGGGCTAATATCCAGAATCTACAAAGAACTCAAACAAATATACAAGAAAAAAACAAACAACCTCATCAAAAAGTGGGCAAAGGATATGAACAGACATTTCTCAAAAGAAGACATCCATACAGCCAACAGACACATGAAAAAATGCTCATCATCACTGGCCATCAGAGAAATGCAAATCAAAACCACAATGAGATACCATCTCACACCAGTTAGAATGGCAATCATTAAGAAGTCAGGAAACAACAGGTGTTGGAGAGGATGTGGAGAAATAGGAACACTTTTACACTGTTGGTGGGATTGTAAACTAGTTCAACCATTATGGAAAACAGTATGGCGATTCCTCAAGGATCTAGAACTAGATGTACCATATGACCCAGCCATCCCACTACTGGGTATATACCCAAAGGATTATAAATTACTCTACTACAAAGACACATGCACACGTATGTTTATTGCGGCACTATTCACAATAGCAAAGACTTGGAATCAACCCAAATGTCCATCTGTGACAGACTGGATTAAGAAAATGTGGCACATATACACCATGGAATACTATGCAGCCATCAAAAAGGATGAGTTTGCGTCCTTTGTAGGGACATGGATGCAGCTGGAAACCATCATTCTTAGCAAACTATCACAAGAAGAGAAAACCAAACACCGCATGTTCTCACTCATAGGTGGGAACTGAACAATGAGGTCACTTGGACTCGGGAAGGGGAACATCACACACTGGGCCTATCATGGGGAGGGGGGAGGAGGGAGGGATTGCATTGGGGAGTTATACATGATATAATCGTCATGCACATGTACCCTAGAACTTAAAGTATAATAAAAAAATAAAATAAAAAAAAATAAATAAATAAATAAATAAAAAGAAAGAAAATGTATATACGCATACAAGTATACACATACCTGCATGTGTCAAGTTAAAAATATTTATATTTTATTTTATCTAATAAAATACTTTTATTTTATACAGAAAAAAAAAAAAAAAAAAAGAACTGGAGAGAAGCCTTCGAAGTAACTGCTTTGTGATGTGTGAATTCATCTCACAGAGTGACACCAATCTTTCATGGAGCCGTTTGCCAGTACTGTTTTTGGGGTATCTGAGAAGGGATATTTTTGATTGCTTTGAACTCTATGGTGACAAAGGAAATATCCTTAGATAAAATCTAGAAAGCAGCTTTCTGAGAATCTGCTTTGTGATGTGTGTATTCATCTCACAGAGTTACACTACTCTTTCATGGATCAGTTTCCTAGCACTGTTTCTGTGGAATCTGAGAAGGGATATTTTGGATTGCGTTGAATCCTGTGGTGAAAAAGGAAATATCCTCCAATAAAAACTAGAAATAAGCTTTCTGAAAAACTGCTCTGTGATGTTTGTATTCATCTCACAAAGTTACACTGTTCTTTTCATCTTCAATGGGATATTGTGAACGCATTGAGTGCTCTGGTGAAAAAGGAAATATCCTCAGATAAAAACTGGACAGAAGCCTTTGGAGAAACTCCTTTGTGATGTGTGAATACATGCCACAGAGTTACATCGTTCTTTCATTGAGAAGCTTGCTAACACTACTTTCGTGGATTCTGCAACTTGATATTTGGAAGGGCATTGAAGCCTGTGTTTAAAAAGGAAATATCCTCTGATAAATACAAGAAAGAGGTTTTCTGAGAAACGCCTTTCTGATGTGTAAATTCATCTCACAGAGTTACACTACTCTTTCATGGAGCAGTTTGTTAGCCCTGTTTTTATGGAATCTGAGTAGGGATATTTTGGATCTCTTTGAAGCCTATGGTGCCAAAGGAAATATTCCCATATAAGAACTAGAAAGAAGTTTTCTGAAGAACTGTTCTTCGATGTGTGAATTCATTTCAGAGAGTCACACCTTTCTTTACATTGAGCAGTTTGCTTAGAGTGTTTTTGTGGAAACTACCTGGGGTTATTCCAAGGGCATTGAGTCCTACGGTGAAAAATGAAATATTCCTGATAAAAAATGGAGAGAAGTCTTCTGAGAAACTGCTTTGTCATGTGTGAATTCATCTCACAGAGGTACACCACTGTTTTCATTGAGTAGTTTGCTAACACTGTTTTCACGGCATCTACAATGAGATTTCCGGGGTGCATTGAGGCCTGCGTTTAAAAAGGAAATATCCTCAGATAAAAGAAGAAAGAAGCTTTCTGAGAAACTGTTTGTGATGTGTGAATCCATCTCACAGAGTTGCACCTTTCTGTTTATTGAACAGGTTGCTAACACTGTTTTCATGGAATCTGCAATGGGATATTATGAGAGCATTTACTGCTATGGTGAAAAGGGAAATATCCTCAGATAAATAACGGATAGAAGCCTTCAGGGAAACTGCTTTGTGATGTGTGAATTAATCTCACACAGTTGCACCATTCTTTCATTGAACAGTTTGCTAACACTGTTTTCCCAGAAACTACAATTTGATGTTCGGGATTGCATTGAGGCCTATGATGAAAAAGGAAATTTCCTTAGATAAAAACTAGAAAGAAGTTTTCTGAGAAACTGCTTTGTGTTATGTGAATTCGTCTTACAGAGTTACACTTTTCTTTTCATGGAGCTCTATGGTAGCACTAGTTTTACAGAATCACAGAAGGTATATTTTGGATAGCTTTGAAGCCTATGGTGATAAAGGGAATGTCCTCAGAAAAAAACTAGAAATAAACTTTCTGAAAAACTTCTTTGTGATGAGTGAGTACATCTCACAGAGACACACCAATGTTTCCTGGAGCAGTTTGCTAACTCTGTTTTCATGGAATTCGCAATATAATATTCTGAAAGTATTGAGTCCTATGGAGAAAAAGGAAATATCCTCAGGAAAAAACTGGGGAGAAGTCTTTGGAGAAACTGCTTTGTGATATGTGAATTCATGTCACAGAGTTACACCTTTCTTTTCATGGAGCAGTTTGTTAGCCCTGTTTTTGCCTCATCTGAGAAGGAATATTTTTTATTGCTTTGAAGCATCTGATGACAAAGGAAATGTCCTCAGATAAAAGCTAGAAAGAAGCTTTCTGAAAATCTGCTTTGTGATGTGTGAATTCATCTCACAGAGTTACACTACTCTTTCATGTAGCAGTTTGCTAGCACTGTTTTTGAGGAATCTGAGAATTGATATTTTGGATTGCATTGAAGACCATGGTGAAAAAAGGACATATACTCAGATGAAAACTAGAAAGATTTCTGAGAAACTGCTTTGTGATGTGTGAATTCATCTCACTATCTTTCGCAATTATTTTCATGGAGCAGTTTGGTAGCACTGATTTTGTGTAACCTGAGAAGGGATATTTTGTATCGAATTGAAGCCCATAGTGAAAAAGGAAATATCCTCTAATAAAAACTAGAAAGAAGCTTTCTGATAAATTGCTTTATGGCATGTGAATTAATCTCACTGACTTACACTACTCTTTCATAGAGCCGTTTGCTAGCACTGTTTTTGTGGAATCTGAGAGGAATATTTTTTATTGCTTTGAGTCTTTTGGGGAAAGAGGAAATATCCTCAGAGAAAAACTAGAAAGAAGCTTTCTGAGAAACTGCTTTGTGATGTGTGAATTCATCTCACAGAGTTACACCTTTCTTTTCATTGAACAGTTTTCCAACAGTGTTTTCACAGAATCTGCAATGGGATATTAGGGAGCGATGTGTAAATTCACAAAGAAGTTTCTCAGAAGGCTTCTCTCCAGTTTTTATCTGACGTTATTTCCTTTTTCACAAAAAGCTGAAATGTGCTCCCGAGTATCCCTTTGCAGATTCCATGAAAACAGTTTTAGTAAACACCTCAATGAAGAGAAAGGTGTAATTATGTGAGAGGAATTCACACATTGCAAAGCACTTTCTCAGAGAGCTTCTTTCCTGTTATTATCTCAGGCTATTTCCTTTGTTACCATAGGCTTTAAAGCGATCCACAGTATCCCTTCTCAGATTCCACAGAAACAGTGCTACCAAATTGCTCCATGTAGTGAATTGTATCTCTTCATGATGAATTCATACATGACAAAGCAGTTTCTCAGAAAGCTTTTTTTGAGTTTTTACTGAGGATATAGCCTTTGACACCATGGGCCCCAATGCGCTCCAGAATATCCCACTGCAGATTCAATACAAATAGTGTTAGCAAACTGCTAAATATAAAGAAAGTTGTAACTCTGTGAGAAGAATTCACACAACACAAAACAGTTTCTCAGCAAGCTTCTTTCTTGTTTTCATCTGAGAATGTTTCCTTTTTCACCATAGTCCTCAAAGCACTCCTGAATATCCCATTGGAGATTCTGCAAAAACAGTGTTAGCAAACTTCTCAATGAAAAGAATGGTGTAACTTTGTGAGATGAATTCACACATTACAAAGTAGCTTCTCTGAAGATTCTCTGCAGTTTTTATAGGTATTTCATTTTTCACAATACTAATCAATGAGCTTGAAATATCCAATTGCAGATTCCACTAAAACAGTGTTAGCAAACTGCTCCTTGAAAAGAATGGTGTAACTCTTTGAGGTGAATTCACCCGTCACAAAGCAGATTCTCAGAAGGCTTCTATCCAGTTTCTCAGAAAACTTCTTTCTAGTTTTTAGATGATGATATTTCCTTTTCCACCATGGGCTTCAAAGTGATCCAAAGTATTCCTTCTCAGATCCCACAAAAACAGTGCTACCAAACTGCCCCATGAAAGGAATGATGTAACTGTGTGAGATGAATTCACACATCACAAAGCAGTTTCTCAGAAAGCTTCTTTCAAGTATTTATCTGAGGATATTTCCTTTTTCACCATTCGCCTCAATGTCCTCCCGAATATCCTATTGCAGATACCACCAAAATAGTGATAGCAAACTGCTCAATGAAAGAATGGTGTACCTCTGTCAGATGAATTGACACATCACAGAGCAGTTACTCCGAAGGCTTCTCTTCAGTTTTTATCTGAGGATATTTCCTATTTCACCATAGCACTCATTGCATTCACAATATCCCATTGCAGATTAAAGGAAAACAATGGTAGTAAACTGCTCCAGGAAAAGAACGTTGCAACTTTGTTAGATGAATACACACCTCCCAAAGCAGTTTCTCAGGAAGCTTCTTTCTAGCTTTTATATGAGGATAGTTCCTTTGTCACCATAGGCTTCAAAGGTATCCAAAATATCCCTTCTCAGATTAAACAGAAACAGTGCTAGTAAACTGTTCCATGAAAAAGTAGTGTAACTCTGTGAGATGAATTCAGCATCACAAAATACTTTCTCAGAAAGATTCTTTCTAGTTTTTTTCTGAGAATATTTCCTTTGTCATCATAGGCTTCAAAGTGATCAGAAATGTCCCTTCTTACATTCCACAAAAACAGTGTTAGCAAACGGCTCCATGAAAGATTTTTGCAACTCTGTGAGATGAATTCACATATCACAAAGCAGTTTCTCAGGAAGCTTCTTTCAAGATTTTCTCAGAGAACTTTCCTTTTTCACTGTCAGACTTAATGCACTCCAGTGTAAACCATAGCAGATTCCACGAGAATAGTGTCAGCAAACTGCTCAATGAAAGAATTGTGTAACTCTGTGAAATGAATACACACATCGCAAAGCAGTATCTCAGAAAACTTCTTTCAAGTTTTTATCTGAGGACATTTCCTTTTTCACCATCGACCTCAATGCACTCACAATATCCCAATGCAGATTAAAGGAAAACAGTGTTAGTAAACTGCTCCATAAAAAGGAAGGTGTAACCCTGTGGGATGAATTCGCACATCACAAAGCAGTTTCTCAGAAAGCTTCCTTCCTGTTTTTATCTGAAGATATTTCCTATTTAAACACAGACCTCCATGTGCTCCCATATATCTCTCTGCAGACTTGGCGAAAACAATGTCAGCAAACTTCCAAAGGAAAATAATTATGTAACTCTGTGAGATAAATTCACACACCACAATGCAGTTTCTCAGAAAGTTTCTGTCTTTTGATATTTTTGATCGCTTTGAATCCTACGGTGACAAAAGAAATATCCTCAGATAAAAACTAGAAAGAGGCTTTCTGAGAAAGTTCTTTATGATGTCTGAATTCATTCAGTTTTTGTCTGAGGATATTTACTTTGTCACTATAGGCTTAAAAGCCATCGAAATATCCCTTCTCATACTCCACAAGAACAGTGCTACCAAATAGCTGCATGAAAGACTGCTGTACCTCTGTGAGATGAATTCACACATCACAAAGCAGTTTCTCCAAAGGTTTCTGTCCAGTTTTTATCTGAGTATATTTCCTTTTTCACTATAGCACTCAATGCACTTGCAATATCCCATTGCAGATTAAATGAAAACTGTTAGTAAACTGCTCCATGAAAAGAATGGTGTAACTTTGTGATATGAATTCACACATTACAAAGCAGATTCTCCGAAATCTTCTTTCTAGCTTTTATCAGATGATATTTCGATTTTCACCATAGTCCTCAATGCCCTCCCTATTATCACATTGCAGATTCCATGAAAATAGTGTTTGCAAACTGCTCCATGAAAGTGTAGTGTAACTCTGTGAGATGAATTCACACATCACAAAGTAGCTTCTCAGAAAGCTTCTTTCTTGCTTTTATCTGAGGATATTTCAGGACTGAATGTGCCCCGTGTGTCTCAATGCAGATTCTGTGACAACAATGTTAGCAAATTTCTCAACGAAACTAATGATGTAACTCTGTGAGATTAATTCACACACCGCAAAGTAGTTTCTGAGAAGGCTTCTCTCCAGTTTATATCTGAAGGTATTTCAGTTTTTCACCATGGATTTCAAAGCTATCCAAAATATCATATCTGAGATTCCACAAAATCACTGCTCGCAATCTCCTCCAGGAAAGCGTGATGTAACTCTGTGACATGAATTCACAACTCACAAAGCAGTTTCTCAGAAAGTTTCTCTCTAGTTGTTATATGAGAATATTTCCTTTGTTACCAAGGACATCAAAGCAATCCAAAATATCCCTTCTCAGATTCCACAAAAACAGTGCTAGCAAACTGCTCCATGAAAGAGTTGTGTAACACTTGAGATGAATTCACACATCACAAAGCAGTTTGTCAGAAAGCTTCTTTCTGGGATTTATCTGAGGATATTTCCTTTGTCACCATAGGCTTCAAAGCAATAAAAAATATCCCTTCTCAGATTCCACAAAAACAGTGCTATTAAATGGCTCCATGAAAGAGTAGTGTAATTTTGTGAGACGAATTCACACACCACAAAGCAGTTGGTCAGAAAGCATATTTCTGGTTGTTATCTGAGGATATTTCCTATGCCATCAGAGGCTGCAAAGTGATAAAAAAAAAAAAATTCCCTTCTCAGATTCCTTAAATACAGTGCTAGCAAATGGCTCCATGAAAGAGTTGTGCAACATAGTGACATGATTTCACAAATCACAAAGGAGTTTCTCAGGAAAGATTCTTCTGGATTTTATCTATGGATATTTCCTTGGTCACCATAAGCTTCAAAGCAATCAAAAATATCCCTTCTCAGATTCCACAAAAACAGTGCTAACAAATGGCTCCATGAAAGAGTAGTGTAATACTGTGAGATGAATTCACACATCACAAAGCAGATTCTCAGAAACCTTCTTCCTAATTTTTATCTGAGGATTTTCTTTTGTCAACATGGACTTCAAGGTGATCCAAATGATCACTTCTCAGATTGTATAAAAACAGTGCTAGCCAACGGCTCCATGAAAGATTGGTGTAACTCTGTGAGATGAATTCCCACAGCACAAAGCAGTTTCTCAGAAAGCTTCTTCCTAGTTTTTATCTGAGGATATTTCCTTTGTCATCATAGGCTTAAATGTGACCCAAAATATCACTTCTTGGATTTCATTCTCAGATTTCACAAAAACAGTGATTGTGAACGACTCCATGAAAGAGTAGTGTAACTCTGTGTGATGAATTCTTCCATCACAAACCAGCTTCTCTGAAAGCTTCTTTCTTCTTTCTATCCAAAGATATGTCCTTTTAAAACATGGGCCTCAATGCGCTCCTGTATATCTCATTGCAGATACTGCGAAAACAGTGTTAGCAAACTTCTCTGAGGAAGCAATGGTGTAACTCTGTGAGATGAATTCACACACCACAAAGCAGTTTTTGAGAAGTCATCTGTCCAATTTTAATCTAAGGATATTTCATTTCTCACCATAGGATTCTATGCTATCTAAAATATAACTTTGTGATTCCACACAAACAGTGCTAGCAAACTCCTCCATGACAGAGTGGTGTAACTGTATGACATGAATTTACACATCAAAAAGCATTTTCTCAGAAAGTTTCTCTCTAGGTTTTATCTGAGGATATTTCCTTTGTCAATGTAGGCTTCAACACGATCCAAAATATCACTTCTCAGATTCCACAAAAGCAGTGCTACCAACGGCTCCATGACAGAGTGGTGTAACTCTGTGACATTAATTCACACGTCACAAAGAAGTCTCTCAGAAAGCTTCTTTCTGGTTTTTATCTGAGGATATTTCTTTTGTCACCTAGACTTCAAAGCAATCATATATATCCCTTCTCAAATTCATAAAACCAGTGCTAGAAAACCGCTCCAAGAAAGAGTTGTGTAACATTGTGTGATGAATTCACACATCCCAAAGTAGTTTCTCAGAAAGCTTCTTTCGGGTTTTAATCTGAGGATATTTCCTTTGTCACCATAGGCTTCATAGCGATCAAAAATATCCCTGTCAGATTCCACAAAAACAGTACTAGCAAACAGTTCCATGAGAGAGTAGTGTAAGTCTGTGGGATGAATTCGCACATTCCAAAGCATTTTCACAGAAAGCTTCTTTCTCATTTATATCTGAGGATATTTCCTTTGTCACCATAGGCTTCAAAGCAATCCACATTATCACTTCTCAGATTCCACAAACAGTGCTAGCCAATGGCTGCATGAAAGAGTTATGTAACTCTGTGAGATGAATTCAAATATCACAAAGCAGTTTCTCAGAAAGCTTATTTCTTCTTTTTAAATGAAGATATTTCCTTTTTAAACATGCACTTCAATGCACTCCCACATAGCTCTTTGCAGATTCTACAAAAACAGTGTTAGAAAACTTCACAATGAAAGCAGTGGTGTAACTCTGTGAGATGAATTCACACACCACAAAGCAGTTTCCGAGGAGCCTTCTACCCAGTTTTTATCTGAGGATATCTCTTTTCTCACCATAGGAATCTAGGCTATCCAAAATATCACTTCCGTGATTCCACAAAACAGTGCTAGCAAACTCCTCCATGAAAGAGTGGTGTAACACTATGTGATGAATTCATACATCACAAAGCAGTTTCTCAGAAAGCTTCTTTCTTCTTTTTATCCAAGGATAATTCCTTTTAAAACACAGGCCCCAATGTGCTCCCGTATATCTCACTGCAGATCCTGCGAAAGCAGTGTTAGCAAACCTCTCAATGAAACCAATGGTGGTACTCTCTGAGATGAATTCACACATCACAAAGCAGTTTCTGAGAAGTCTTATCTCCAGTTTTTATCTGAGGATATTTAATTTCTCACCATGGGATTCAATGCTATTCAAAGTATCACTTCTGAGATTCCACGAAAACAGTGCTAGCAAACTCCTCCATGATAGAGCGGTGTAACTCTGTGAGTCGAATTCACATATCACAAAGCAGTTTTTCAGAAAAGCTATTTCTAGTTTTTATCTGAGGATATTTCCTTTTTCACCATAGGCTTCAAAACGATCCAAAACATAACTTCTCAGATTCCACAAAAACAGTGCAAGCAAAGGGCTCCATGAAAGAGTGGTGTAACTCTGTGAAATGAATTCACACACCCAGAAGCAGTTTCTCAGAAAGCTTCTTTCTAGTTTTTATCTGAGGATATTTCCTTTTTCACCATAGGCTTTAA
Organism: Trachypithecus francoisi; assembly: GCF_009764315.1. NCBI lineage: Eukaryota > Metazoa > Chordata > Mammalia > Primates > Cercopithecidae > Trachypithecus > Trachypithecus francoisi. Next base: position 43,401 of record NW_022680729.1, on the reverse strand, counting down.
AGTGATCGAAAATACCCCTTATGAGATTCCACATATACAGTGCTAGCAAACTGCTCCATGAAAGTGTAATGTAATTCTGTGAGATGAATTCACACCTCACAAAGCAGTTTCTTAGAAAGCTTCTTTCTTGCCTTTACCTGAGGATATTTCAGGCCTCAATGCACCCCTGTGTTTCTCATTGCAGATTCTGTGACAACAGTGTTAGCAAACTTCTCGATGAAAGCAATGATGTAACTCTGTGAGATGAATTCACACACCACAAAGCAGTTTGTGAGAAGGCTTCTCTCCAGTTTATATGGGAAGATATTTCACTTTTCACCATGGGTTTCAATGCTATCCAAAATATCATATCTGAGATTCCATAAAAACACTGCTAGCAAACTCCTCCATGAAAGAGTGGTGTAACTCTGTGAGATGAATTCACACATCAAAAAGCATTTTCTCAGAAAGCTTCTTTCCAGTATTTATCTGAGGATATTTCCATTGTCACCATAGGCTTCAAAGCGATCAAAAATGCCCCTTATCAGATTCCACCTATACAGTGCTAGCAAACTGCTCCATGAAAGTGTAGGGTAACTCTGTGAGATGAATTCACAATCACAAACCAGTTTCTCAGAAAGCTTCTTTCTTGCTTTGATCTGAGGATATTTCAGGCCTCAATGCGCCCCCGTGTCTCATTGCAGATTCTGCGACAACAGTGTTAACAGACATGTCAATGAAAGCAATGATGTAACACCGTGAGATGAATTCACACACCAAAAAGTGGTTTCTGAGAAGGCTTCTCTCCAGTTTATATCTGAGGATATTTCATTTCTCACCATGGGATTCAATGCTATGCAAAATATCACATCTGAGATTCCACAAAAACAGTGCTAGCAAACTCCTCCATGAAAGAGTGGTGTATTTCTGTGAGATGAATTGAAAATTCCAAAGCAGATTCTCACAAAGCTTCTTTCCACAGTAATGTAACTCTCAGATGAATACAGAAATCACAAAGCTGCTTCTTAGAAAGTTTCTTTCTTCTTTTTATCTGAAGATATTTCTTATATAAACACAGACCTCAATGCGCTCCCGTATATCTCATTGCATATTCTGCGAAAACAGTGTTAACAAACTTATCAATGAAAGCAATGGTGTAACTCTGTGAGATGAATTCACACATCACAAAGCAGTTTCTGAGAAGGCTTCTCTGTAAAATTTATCTAAGGATATTTAATTTTTCACCATAGGACTCAATGCCCTTGGAATATACCATGGCAGATACCACAAAAACAGTGTTAACAAACTGCTCAATGTAACGAAAAGTGTATCTCTGTGAGATGAATACACTTGTCACAAAGCAGTTTCTCATAAAGCTTTTTCTAGCTTTCACTGAGGATATTTCCTTTATTACCTTAGGCTTCACAGCAGTCAAAACTATCCCTTCTCAGATTGAATAAATGCAGTTCTAGCAAACTGCTCCTTGAAAGAATAGTGTAACTCTCTGTGATGAATTCACAGATCACAAAGCCGTTTCTCAGAAAGCTCCTTTCTTCTTTTTATCCCAGGATATTTCCTTTTTAAACATGGGCCTCAATGCTCTCCTGTGTAGCTCATTGCAGATTCTGTGAAAATAGTCTTAGCAAACTTCTCAATGACAGCAATGGTAGAACTCTCTGAGATGAATTCACACACTACAAAGTAGTTTCTGAGAGGCTTCTCTCCACTTTTTATCTGAGGATATTTCATTTGTCACCATAGGATTCATGCCATCTGAAATATCACTTCTGAGAATACATGAAAGCAGTGCTAGCAAACTCCTCCATGAAAGAGTGGTGTACCCTCTGAGACGAATTCACATATCACAAAGCAGTTTCTCAGAAAAATTCTTTCTAGCTTTTATCTGAGGGTATTTCCTTTGTCACCATAGGCTTCAAAGTGATGCAAAACATATCCTCTCAGATTCCACAAAAACAGTGTTAGCCAAGGGCTCCATGAAAGAGTCGTGTAAGTCTGTGAGATAATTCACACATCAAAAAAGCAGTTTCTCAGAAAGCTTCTTTTTAGTTTTTATCTGAGGATATTTCTTTTGTCACCATAGGCTTCAAAGCGATCAAAAAAGCCCCTTATCAGATTCCATATATACAGTGCTAGCAAACTGCTCCATGAAAGTGTAGTGTAACTCTGTGAGATGAATTCACAATCACAAACCAGTTTCTCAGGAAGCTTTTTTCTTGCTTTTATCTGAGGATATTTCAGGCCTCAATGACCCCCGTGTGTCTCATTGCAGATTCTATGACAACAGTGTTAGCAAACATCTCAATGAAAGCAATGATGTAACATTGGGAGATGAATTCACACACCACAAAGCAGTTTCTGAGAAGGCTTCTCTCTAGTTTATATCTGAGGATATTTCATTTTTCACCATGGGATTCAATGCTATCCAAAATATCACATCTGAGATTCCACAAAAACAGTGCTAGCAAACTCCTTCATGAAAGAGTGGTGTAACTCTCTGAGGTGAATTCACAACTCACAAAGCAGTTTCTCAGACAGCTTCTTTCTAGGTTTTATATGATGATATTTCCTTTGTTACCATGGGCATCAAAGCGATCCAAAATATCACCTCTCAGATTCCACAAAAACAGTGTTAGCCAACGGCTCCACAAAAGAGTGATGTAACTCACAGATTAATTCAGAAATCACAAAGCAGGTTCCCATAAAACTTCTTTCTTCTTTTCATCAAAAGACATTTCCTTTATAAACACGGGCCTCATTGCGATCCCATATATCTCATTGCAGATTCTGCAAAAACAGTGTTAGCAAACTTTCAATGAAAGCATTGGTGTAACTCTGTGAGATGAATTCACACACCACAAAGCAGTTTCTGAGAAGGCTTCTGTCCACTTTTTATCAGGATATTTCATTTCTCACCATAGGATTCTATGCAATCCAAAATATCACTTCTGTGATTCCACAAAAACAGTGCTAGCAAATTCCTCCATGAAAAAGTGGTGTAACTTTGTGAGATGAATTCACACTTCACAAAGCAGTTTCTCAGAAAGATTCTTTCTAGTTTTAATCTGAGATTTCCTTTGTCACCATAAGCTTGAAAGCTAACAAAAATATCCCCTGTCAGATTCCACAAAAACATTTCTACCAAACGGCTCCATGAAACAGTTGTGTAATACTGTGACATGAATTCAGAAATCACAAAGCAGTTTCTCAGAAAGCTTCTTTCTGGTTTTCATCTGCATATATTTCCTTTGTCACCATAGGCTTCAAAGTGATCTAAAATACCCCTTCTCACCTTCCACAAAAAAAATGCTAGCCAACGGCTCCATGAAAGAGTGGTGTAACTCTGTGAGACGAATTCACTAATCACAAAGTTGTTTCTCAGAAAACTTCCTTACGGTTGTTGTCTGAAGATATTTCCTTTGTCACCACAGGCTTCAAAGTGATCCAGAATATCCCTTCTCACATTCCACAAAGACAGTGCTAGCAAACGGCTCCATGAAAGAGTTGTGTAACACTGTGAGAAGAATTCACAGATCACAAAGCAGTTTTCCGGAAAGCAACCTTCAGGATTTTATCTGAGGATATTTCCTTTGTCACCATAGGCTTCAAAGTGTTCAAAAATATCCCTTCTCAGACTCCACAAAAACAGTGCTAGCAAGCGGCTCCATGAAAAAATATTGTACTTCTGTGAGATGAACTCACACATCACATAGCAGTTTCTCAGAAAGTTTCTTTCTGGTTTTTATCTGAGGATATTTCCTTTGTCACTATGGACTTCAAAGCAATAAAAATATCCCTGCTCAGATTCCACAAAAAGAGTTGTAGCAAAAGGATCCATGAAACAGTAGTGTAATTCTGTGTGATGAATTCTCACATCACAAAACAGTTTCTCAGAATGCTTCTTTATTCTTTTTATCTGAAGATATATACTTTTTAAACACGGGCCTCAATGTGCTCTCATATATCTCATTGCATATTCTGTGACAACAGTGTTAGCAAACTTCTCAATGAAAGCAATTGTGTAACTCTGTGAGATGAATTCACACACTACAAAGCAGCTTCTGCGACAGCTTCTGCCTAGTTTTTATCTGAGGATATTTCATTTCTCATTGTAGGGTTCAATGCTATCCAAAATATTGCTTCTGTGATTCCACAAAAACAGTGCTAGCAAACTCCTTTATGAAAAAGTGGTGAAACTCTGTGAGATGAATTCACACATCAGAAAGCAGTTTGTCAGAAAGCTTCTTTCTAATTTTTATCTGAGGATATTTCCTTTGTCACCATAGGCTTCAAAGCAATCAAAAATATCCCTTCTCAGATTCTGTAAAAACAGTGGTAGCAAACTGCTCCATGAAAGACCTAGGTAACACTTTGAGATAAATTCACACATCACAAAGCAATTTCCCAGAAAACTTCTTTCTGGTTTTTATCTGAGGATATCTCCTTTGTCATCATGGGCTTCAAAGTGAAAAAAAAAATATCCCTCCTCAGATTCCACAAAAACAATGGTAGCAAACGGATCCATGAAACAGCAGTGTAACACTGTGTGATGAATTTTCACATCACAAAAAAGTTTCTCAGAAAGCTTCTTTCTTCTTTTTATCTAAAGATATATACTTTTTAACACGGACCTCAATGTGCTCTCATATATCTCATTGCAGATTCTGCGACAATAGTGTTAGCAAACTTCTCAATGAAAGCAATTGTGTAACTCTGTGAGATGAAATCACACACGACAAAGCAGTTTCTGAGATGGCTTCTGTCCAGTTTTTATCAGAGGATATTTCATTTCTCACTGTAGGATTCAATGCTATCCAAAATATCACTTCTGAGATTCCTCAAAAACAGTGCTAGCAAACTCCTCCATGACAGAGTGGTATACCTTTGTGAGATAAATTCACACATCACAAAGCAATTTCTCAGAAAGCTTCTTTCTAATTATTATCTGAGGTTATTTCCTTTGTCTCCATAGGCTTCAAAGAAATGAAAAATATCCCTTCTCAAATTCCATAAAAACAGTGCTAGCAAACAGCGTCATGAAAGAATTATGTAACATTTTGAGATGAATTCACACGTCACAAAGCAGTTTCTCAGAAAGCTTCTATCTGTTTTTTATCTGAGGATATTTCGTTTGTCACTGTAGGCTTCAAAGCGATCAAATATATCCCTTCTCAGATTCCATAAAAACAGTGCTAGCAAACACCTCCATGAAAGAGTTGTGTAACACTCTGAGATGAATTCAAACATCACAAAACAGTTTTTCAGAAAGCTTCTTTCTCGTTTTTATCTGAGGATATTTCAGACCTCAATGTACTCCCATATATCTCATTGTAGATTCTGTGAAAATATTGTTAGGAAACTTCTCAAGGAATAGAGTGATGTAACTCTGTGAGATGAATTCACACATCACAAAGCAGTTTCTCAGAAGGCTTCTCTCCAGTTTTTGTCTAAGGATATTTAATTTTTCACCATAGGACTCAATGCCCTCGGGATATTCCATGGCAGATACCACAAAAACAGTGTTAACAAACTGCTCAATGTAACGAAAAGTGTATCTCTGTGAGATGAATACACTCATAAGAAAGCGGTTTCTCAAAAAGCTTTTTCTAGTTTTATCTTAGGATATTTCCTTTATTACCTTAGGCTTCAAAGCGATCAAAACTATCCCTTCTCAGATTGAATAAATACAGTTCTAGCAAACTGCTCCTTGAAAGAATAGTGTAACTCTGTGTAATGAATTCACAGATCACAAAGCCATTCTCAGAAAGCTTCTTTCTTCTTTTATCCAAGGATATTTCCTTTTTAAACGCGGGCCTCAATGGACTCCTGTATATCTCATTGCAGATTCTGCAAAAACAGTGTTAGCAAAACTCTCAATGAAAGCAATGATGTCACCATCTGAGATGAACTCACCACAAACACACAACTAAGCAGTTTCTAAGAAGGCACCTCTCCAGTTTTTATCTGAAGATATTTCATTTCTCACCATAGGATTCTATGCTATCAAAGATATCACTCCTGAGATTCCACAAAACAGTGCTAGCAAACTCTTCCATGAAAGAGTGGTGTAAGTCTGTGAGATGAATTCACACATCACAGAGCAGTTTCTCAGAAATCTTTCTGGTTTTCATCTGAGGATATTTCCTTTGTCACCATAGGTTTCAAAGCAATCCAAAATATCACTTCTCACATTCCACAAAAACAGTGCTAGCCAACGGCTCCACAAAAGAGTGTTGTAACTCCTTGAGATGAATTCACAAATTACAAAGCAATTTCTCAGAAAGCTTCTTTCTTGTTTTTATCTGAGGATATTTCCTATTTGAACACAGGCCTCAATGCGCTGCCGTATATCTCATTGCAGATTCCTCGAAAATATTGTTAGAAAACTTCTCAGTGAAAAGTGTGGTGTAGCTCTGTGAGATGAATGCACACATCACAAAGTAGTTTCCCAGAAGGCTTCTCTCCAGTTTTTATCTAAGGATATTATTTTTATATCGTAGGACTCAATGCCCTTGGAATATCCCATGGCAGATTGCATAAAAACAGTGTTAGTAAACTGCTCAATATATCGAAAAGTATATCTCTATGAAGGGAATACACTCATCACAAAGCAGTTTCTCAAAAAGCTTTTACTAGTTTTATCTGATGATATTTCCTTTGTTACCATAGGCTTCAAAGTGATCCAAAATGTCAATTCTCAGATTACACAAATACAATGCTAGCAAATTGCTCCATGAAAGAGTAGTGTAACAATGTGTGATGAATTTTCATATCACAAAACAGTTTCTCAGAAATCTTCTTTTTTCTTTTTAGCAGAAGATATTTCCTTTTAAATACGGGCCTCAGTACCCTCCCGTATATCTTATTGCACATTCTGCAAAAACAGTTTTTGCAAACTTCTCAATGAAAGCAATGGTGTAACTCCAAGAGATGAATTCACACACCAAAAAGTAGTTTATGAAATGGCTTGTGTCCAGTTTTTATCTGAGGATATTTCATCTGTTACCCTAGGGTTTTATGCTATCACAGTGCTAGCAAATTCCTCCATGAAAGAGTGGTGTAACTCTGTGAGATGAATTCACACATCACAAAACAGTTTCTCAGAAGACTTCTTTCTTGTTTTTATCTGAGGATCTTACAGTCCTCAATGTGCTACCGTATATCTCATTGCAGATTCCAGGAAAATATTGTTAGGAAACTTCTCAAGGAATAGAATGGTGTAACTCTGTGAGATGAATTCACACATCACAAAGCAGTTTCTCAGAAGGCTTCTCTCCAGTTTTAATCTAAGGATGTTTAATTTTTCACCATAGGACTCAATGCCCTTGGAGTATCAAATGCCTAATTCCAGGAAAATAGTGTTAGCAAACTGCTCAATGTAACGAAAAGTGTATCTCTGTGAACGGAATACACTCATCACAAAGCAGTTTCTGAAAAACCTTTTCTATTTTTATCTGAGGATATTTCCTTTGTTACCATAGGCTTCAGAGCGATCCAAACTATCCCTTCTCCGACTGAACAAATACAGTTCTAGCAAACTGCTCCTTGAAAGAATAGTGTAACTCGGTGTGATAAATTCACATATCACAAAGCCGTTTCTCAGAAAGCTTCTTTCTTCTTTTTATCCGATGATATTTCCTTTTTAAACATGGGCCTCAAAGCACTCCCGTATATCTCATTGCAGATTCTGTGAAAACAGTGTTAGCAAACCTCTCAATGAAGCAAAGGTGTAACTCTCTGAGATGAATTCACACATTACAAAGCAGTTTCTGAGAAGGCTTCTCTCCAGTTTTTATCTGAGGATATTTCATTTCTCACCATAGGATTCTGTGCTATCCAAGATATCACTCTTGAGATTGCCCAAAAATACTGCAAGCAAACTCCTCCAGGAAAGAGTGGTGTAATTCTGTGAGATGAATTCACACGTCACAAAGAAGTTTCTCAGAAAGCTTATTTCTTGTTCTTATATGAGGATATTTCCTATTTAAACAAAGGCCTTGATACGCTACCGTGTAGCTCATTGCAGATTCCTCGAAAATATTGTTAGAAAACTTCTCAATGAAAAGTGTGGTGTAGCTCGGGGAAATGAATGCACACATCACAAGGCAGTTTCTCAGAAGCCTTCTCTCCAGTTTTTATCTAAGCATATTTAATTTTTCAACATAGGACTCAACACCCTTGGAATATCCCATGGCAGATTCCACGAAAACAGTGTTAGCAAACTGCTCAATGTAACGAAAACTGTATCTCTGTGAGATGAATACAATAATCACAAAGCAGTTTCTCCAAAACCTTTTTCTAGTTTTATCTGAAGATATTTCCTTTGTTACCATAGGCTTCAAAGCAATCCAAAATGTCAATTCTCAGATTTCACAAATACAATGCTAGCAAACTGCTCCATGAAAGAGTAGTGTAAAAATGTGTGATTAATTTTCACATCACAAAACAGTTTCTCAGAAATCTTCTTTCTTCTTTTTATCTGAAAATATTTCATTTTTAAACACGGGCCTCAATGCACTCCCATACATCTCATTGCAGATTCTGTGAAAACAGTGTTAGCAAACTTCTCAATGAAAGTAATGGTGTAACTCAGTAAGAAGAATTCACATACTAAAAAGCAGTTTCTGAGAAGGCTTGTGTCCAGTTTTTATCTGAGGATATTTCGTTTGTCACCGTAGGATTCTATGCTATCCAAAATACCACTTCTGTGATTCCACAACAACAGTGCTAGCACATTCTTTCATGAAAGAGTGGTGTAACTCTGTGAGATGCATTCTCATATCACAAAGCAGTTTCTCAGAAAGATACTTTCTAGTTTTTATCTGAGGATATTTCCTTTGTCACCATAGGCTTCAAAGCGATCATAAATATCCCTTGTCAGATTCCACAAAAAGAGTACTAGCCAATGGCTCCATGAAAGAGTGGTGTAACTCTTTGAGACAATTTCACAAATCACAAAGCTGTTTCTCAGAAAGTTTCTTTCTGGTTTTTATCTTAGGATATGTCCTTTGTTACTGTTGGCTTCAAAGTGATCCAAAATATCCCTTCTTAGATTCCACAAAAAAAGCGCTAGCAAACGGCTCCCTGAAAGAGTTGTGTACAACTGTGAGATGAATTCACACATCACCAAACTGTTTCTCAGAAAGTTTCTTTCTCCTTTTTATCTGAGGACATTTCGTTTGTCACCATAGGCTTCAAAGTGATCAAAGATATCTGTTCTGTGATTCCACAAAAATAATGCTAGCAAATGGCTCCATGAAAGAGTAGTTTAACTCTGAAATGAATTCATACATCACAAAGCAGTTTCTCAGAAAGCTTCTTTCTAGTTTTTATCTGAGGATATTTCCTTTGTCAACATAGGCTTCAAAGTGATCCAAAATATCACTTCGCAGATTCCACAAAAACAGTGCTAGCAAAGGGCTCCATGAAAGAGTTGTGTACAACTGTGAGATGAATTCACACATCACAAAGCAGTTCTCAGAAAGCTTCTTTCTGGATTTTATCTGACAATATTTCCTTTGCCACCATAGGCTTCAAAGTGATTCAAATAATCCCTTCTCAGATTCCACAAAAACAGTGCTAGCAAAGGGCTCCCTGAAAGAGTTGTGTAACACTGTGAGATGAATGCACACATCACAAAGCAGTTTCTCAGAAAGCTTCTTTCTAATTTTTATCTAAGGATATTTCCTTTGTCACTATTGGATTCAAAGTGATCCAAAATATCATTTCTTAGATTCCACATAAACAGTGCTAGCAAATGATTCCATGAAAGAGTAGTGTAACTCTGTGAGATGAATTCACACATCACAAAGCAGTTTCCCAGAAGGCTTCTCTCCAGTTTTTATCTAAGGATATTTAATTTTTCACCATAGGACTCAATGCCCTCTGAATATCCCATGGCAGATTCCACAAAAACAGTGTTAGCAAACTGCTCAATGTAACAAAAAGTGTATCTCTGTGAGACGAATACACTCATCACAAAGCAGTTTCTCAAGAAGCTTTCTCTAGTTTTTATCTGAGGATATTTCCTTTGTTACCATAGGCTTCAAAGCGATCCAAAATATCCCTTCTCACATTCCACAAATGCAATATTAGCAACCTGCTCCATGGAAGGGTAGTGTAACTCTGTGGAAGGAATTCTCACATCATAAAGCCATTTTCCAGAAAGGTTCTTTCTTCTTTTTATCCATAGATGTTTCCTTTATAACCACAGGCCTCAATGGGCTCCTGTATATCTCATTGCAGATTCTACAAAAACAGTGTTAGCAAACTCCTCAAGAAAAGCAATGGTGTAACTCTTTGAGATGACTTCACACACCACAAAGCAGTTTTTGAGAAATATTTTGTCCACTTTTTATCTGAAGATATTTCATTTCTCACCATAGGATTCTATGCTATCTGAAATATCACTTCTGTGATTCAACAAAAACAGTGCTAGCAAATTCCTCCATGAAAGAGTGGTGTGACTCTGTGAGATGAATTCACACATCACAAAGCAGTTTCTCAGAAGTTTTCTCTACACTTTCTATCTAAGGATATTAATTTTTCACCATAGGACTCAATGCCCTCATAATATCCAATGACAGATTCCACGAAAACAGTGTTAGCAAACTGCCCAATGTAACGAAAAGTGTTTCTCTGAGAGATTAATATACTCTTCGCAAACCAGTTTCTCATGAAGCTTTTTCTAGTTTTAACAGAGGATATTTCCTTTGTTACCATAGGCTTCAAAGCGATCCTAAATGTTCCTTCTCAGATTACACAAATACAATGCTAGCAAACTGCTCCTTGAAAGAATAGTGTAACTCTGGGTAATGAATTCACAGATGACAAAGCCGTTTCTCAGAAAGCTTCTTTCTTCTTTTTATCCAAGGATATTTCCTTTTTATACACGGGCCTCAATGCACTCCCGTATATCTTATTGCAGATTCTGGGAAAAATTCTTTATAGTTTTTATGTGAGGATGTTTCCCTTGTCACCATAGGCTTCAATGCGATCCAAAACAACCGTTCTCAGATTCCCCAAAAAGACTGCTATGAAATTCATCCATGAGAAGAATCGTGTAACACTGTGCGATGAATTCACAAATCGCAAAGCAGTTTCTCAGAATGTTTCTTTCTAGTTTTTGTGTGAGGATATTTACTTTTTCACAATAAGCTTCAATGCGCTCTGAAATATCCCATTGTAGATTGCAAGAATACCGAGTTAGCAAACTGCTCAATGAAAAGAATGGTTTAAATATGTGAATTGAATTCACACATCACAGAGCAGTTTCTCAGAAAGCTTCTTTTTGTTTTTTCTATGGGGATATTTCTTTTGTTACCATAGGCTTCAATGCACTCCCAAATATCCTATTGCAGACTCCAGGAAAACAGTGTTATAATACGTCTCAAAGAAAAGAACAGTGTAACTCTGTGAGAAGAATTAACTCATAGCAAACCAGTTTCTCAGAAAGCTTCTTTCTAGTTTTTATCTGAGGATGTTTCCTTTTCCACCCTAGGCCTCAATGTGCTCCCAAGTATCTCTTTGTTGATTCCATGAAAACAGTGTTAACATATTGCTCCATGAAAACAAAGGTGTAACTCTGTGAGATGAGTTCACACATCCCAAAAGCCTTTCTCAGAAAGCTTCTTTCTGGTTGTTAACTGAGGATAATTTCTTTGTCACCCTAGGCTTCAATGCTATCCAAAATATCCCTACTCAGATACCCGAAAAACAGTGCTAAAAATTGATCCATGAAAAGAATCGTGTAACTCTGTGAGATGAATTAACACATCACAAAGCAGTTTCTCATAAAGCTTACTTCTACTTTTTATATCAATGTGTTTCCTTTGTCAAAGTAAGCTTAAAGTCGCTCCGAAGTATCCCATTGCAGATTCCTAGAAAACAGTGTTAACATACTGCTCAATGAAAAGAACAGTGTAACTCTGTGAGATGAATACACTCATTACAAAGCAGTTTCTCAGAAAGCTTCTTTCTAGTTTTAATCTGAACATATTGCCTTTTTCACCTTAGGCCTCAAAGCGCTCCAAGCTGTACCTTTGCAGATTCCACAAAAACAGTGTTAGCAAACTGGTCCATGAAAAGAAAGGTGTAACTCCATGAGATGAATGCACACATCACAAAGAAGTTTCTCTGAAAGCTTCTTTCTAGTTTTAATCTGAGGATATTTCCTTTGACACCATAGGCTTCAAAGTGATCCAAAATATCCCTTCTCAGATTCCTCAAAAACAGTGCTATCAAGTGGATCCATTGAAAGGATCATGTAACTCTGTGAGATGAATTCACAAATAACAAACGAGTTTCTCAGAAAGTTTCTTTCTAGTTTTTATCTGAGGATATTTAATTTTTAACAATAGGCTTCAATATGCTCCAAAATATGCCCTTGCAGATTCCAAGAAAACAGTGTTAGCAAACTGTTTAATGAAAAGAACAGTGTAATTCTGTGAGTTGAATTCACACATCACAAAGGAATTTCTCAGAAAGCTTCTTTCTGATTTTTCTATGAGGTTATTTCCTTTTTCAAAATAGGCCACAAAGTGCATGAAAACTGTGCTAGCAACTGCTCCATGAAAATAAAGGTGTAACTCTCGGAAATGAATTCATAAATCACAAATAACTTTCTCAGAAAGGTTCATTCTATTTTTTTCTGAAGATATTTCCTTAGTCACCATTGGCTTCAAAGCGATCCAGAATATCCCTTCTCAGATTCCCCAAAAACCGTGCTACCAAATTTATCCATGAAAAGAATCATGTAACTCCGTGAGAAGAATTAACACATCATAAAGCCGTTTCTCAGAAAGCTTCTTTCTAGTTTTTATATGAGGATATTTCCTTTGTCACCATAAGCTTCAATGTGCTCAGAAATATCCCATTGTAGATTCCAAGAAAACACGGTTAGCAAAGTGCACAATGAAATAAACAGTGTAACTCTCTGAGGTGAAATCACACATCACAAAACAGTTTCTCAGAACGCTTCTATCTAGTTTTTATCTGAGGGTACTTTCTTTATCACCATAGGCCTCAATGCACTCCAATATATCGCTTTGTTTTTGTGTTTTTCCACAAAAACAGTGTTAGCAAACTGTTGCATGAAAATAAACTTGTAAATCTATGAGATCAATTCACGCATCTCTACGAAATTTCTCAGAACCCTTCTTTCTAGTTTCTGTCTGACGATATTTCCTTTTTCACCATAGACTTCAATGTGATCCAAAACAACCATTTCAGATTCCCCAAAAACAGTACTATCAAACTGATTTACGAAAATAATCTTGTAACTCTGTGAGATGAAATAACACATCATAAAGCAGTTTCTCAGAAAGTATCATTCTAATTTTTGTCTGAGGATATTTCTTTATTCACAATAAATTTCCATGCGCTCCAAAATATCCCATTGCAGATTCCAAGAAAACAGTGTTAGCAAATTACTTAATTAAAAGAACAGTGTAACTCTGTGTGATGAATTTCCACATCACAATGCAGTTTCTCAGAAAGCTTCTCTTTGGTTTATATCTGAGGATGTTTCCTTTGTCACCACAGGCTTCAATGCCCTCCCAAATATCCTATTGCAGATTCCACGTGAAAAGTGTTATCAAATTTTTCATTGAAAGAACGGTGTAGCTCTGTGTGGTGAATTCACATATCACAATGCAGTTTCTCAGAAAGCTTCTCTCTCATTTTTTTTCCGAGGATATTTCCTTTTTCACTATAGGCCTCAATGCACTTGAAAATGTCCCTTTGCAGATTCCACAAAAACAGTGTTAGCAAACTGATCCATAAAAAGAAAGGTGTAACTCTGTGAGATACATTAACATTTCGTGAAGAAGTTTCTCAGAAAGCTTATTTCCAGTTTTTATCTGAGGATATTTCCTTAGTCTCCATAGGTTTCAATGCAATCCAAAATATCCCTTCTCAGATTCCCCAAAAACTGTGCTACCATACTGCCCCTTGAAACGAATTGTGTAACACTTTGAGATGAATTAACACATCACAAAGTAGTGTCTCAGAAAGTTTCTTTCCAGTTTTTATATGAGGATATTTTGTTTGTCACCATAAGCTTCCATGCACTCCAAAATATCCCATTGCAGATTCCAAGAAAACAGTGTTAGCAAACTCCTCAATGAAAAGAGCAGTGTAACACCGTGAGATGATTTCAGACATCACAAAGCAGTTTCTCAGAAAGTTTCTTTCTATTTTTTATTTGAGGATATTTCCTTTTTCACCATAGACCTCAATGCGCTCCCAATATCCCTTTGCAGTTTCCACTAAAACAGTGTTTGCAAACTGCTCCATGAAAAGAAAACTCTTTGGGATGAATTCGCACATCCCAAGAATTTTCTCAGAAAGCTTCTTTCTTGTTTTTATTTGAGGATATTTCCTTAGTCACCATAGGCTTCATGGCAATCCAAAATATCCCTTGTCAAATTCCCCCAAAAAAGTGCTACCAAACTGATCCATGAAAGGAATCGTGTAACTCTGTGAGATGAATTAACACATCATAAAACAGCTTCTCAGAGGGCTTCTTTCTAGTATTTACATGAGGATATTTCCTTTGTCACCATAAGTTTCAATATGTTCCGAAATATGCCATTGTAGATTCCAAGAAAACAGTTTTAGCAAACTGTTCCACGAAAAGAACAATGTAACTCTGTGCCTTGAATTCAAACATCACAAAACAGATTCTTAGAAACTTCTTTCTAGTTTTTCTATGAGGGTATTTCACTGTATGTCTCAATGCACTCCCAATATCCCTTTGCAGATTGCATGAAAACTGTGTTAGCAAATTGATTCATGAAAACTAAGGTGTAATTCTGTGAGATGAATTCACAAATCACAAAGTACCTTCTCAGATAGCTTTTTTCTACTTTTTACCTGAGGATAACTCCTTTTTCACCATAGGCATCAATTCGCTCCCAAATATCCCTTTGCAGATTCCACGAAGGCAGTGTTAGCAAACTGCTCCATGAAAACCAAGGTGTAACTCTTTGAAATGAATTCACACATTGCAGGGAACTTTCTCAGAAAGCTTCTTTCTAGTTTTTATCTGAGGATGCTACCTTTCTCACCATAGACTTCAATGTGATCCATAATATCCTATTGCACAATCCAAGAAAACAGTGTTATCAAACTGCTCAATGAAAAGAATGGTGTAGCTCTGTGAGATGAATTCACACATCAAAAGCAGTTTCTCAGAAAGCTTGTTTCCAGTTTTTATCTGAGGATATTTCCTTTGTCACCATAGGCCTCAATGTGATCCAAAACATCCCTTCTCAGATTTCACATAACAGTGCAATGAAACTGCTCCATGAAAAGAATCATGTAACACTGTGAGATGAATTCATAAACCACAAAGCAGTTTCTCAGAAAGCTTCTTTCTAGTTTTTATCTGAGGATATTTCCTTTTTCACTATATGCCCCAATGCGCTCTCAAATATCCCTTTGCAGATTCCACCAAAACAGTGTTAGCAAACTGTTCCATGAAAAGAAAGATGTAACTCTGTGAGATGAATTCACATGTCAAAAAGAACTTTATCAGGAAGTTTCTTTCTAGATTTTACCTGAGGATATTTCCTTTGTCACCATAGGCTTCAATGTGATCCAAAATATCCCTTCTAAGATTCCCCAACAACAGTGGTACCAAACTGATCCATGAAAAGAATCGTGTAAATTGAGGAGATGAATTAAAACATCACAAAGCAGTTTCTCAGAAAGCTTCTTTCTAGTTTTTATATGATGACATTTCCTTTGTCACACCAACTTCAAGGCACTCCAAAATATCCCATTGCAGATTCCAAGAAAACAGTGTTTGAAAACTGCTCACTGAAAATAACAGTGTAACTCTGTGAGTTGAATTCACACATCACAAAGCAATTTCTCAGAAAGCTTCTTTCCAGCTTTTTCTGAGGATAATTCCTTTTTCACCTTAGGACTCAAAGCACTCGTAAATGTCCCTTTGCAAATTCCATGAAAACAGTGATAGCAAACTGCTCCATGAAAAGAAAGGTGTAACTCTGTGAGATGAATTCACACATTATGAAGAAGATTCTCAGAAAGCTTCTTTCTAGTTTTTATTTGAGAATATTTCCTTTGTCACCATAGGCTTTAAGGCAATCGAAAATATCCCTTCTCAGATCCCCCAAAAACAGTGCGACCAAACTCTGTATGAAAAGTATCACATACCTCTGTGAGATGGATTCACACAACACAAAGCAGTTTCTCAACAAGCCTCTTTCTAGTTTTTATCTGAGGATATTTCCTTTGTCACCATAAGCTTCAATGTGCTCTGAAACATCCCTTGCAGATTCCAAGAAAACAGTGTGATCAAACTGCTCAATGAAAAGATCAGTGTAAGTCTGTGAGATGAGTTCACACGTCACAAAGCAGTTAATCAGAAAGCTTCCTTTTGGTTTTTATCTGATTATACTTTCTTTGTCACCATGGACTTCAAGTGCTCCCAAATATCCTATTGTAGATTCCACAAAAACAGTGTTAGCAAAGTGCTCAATGAAAAGAATGGTGTAACTTTGTGAGATGAATTCACACTTCACAAAAGACTTTCTCAGACAGTCTCTTTCTAGTTTTCATCTGAGTATGTTTGCTTTGTCAACACAGGCATCAATGTGATCCAAAATATACCTTCTCAGTTTCCCCTAAAACAGCGCTAGCAAAATGATCCATTTAAAGAATCATGTAACTCTGTGAGATGAATTAACACGTCACAAAGTGGTTTCTCACGAAGCTTCTTTCTTGTTATTATGTGAAGATACTGCCTTGGTCACCATAAGCTTCAATGCACTCAGAAATATTCCATTGCAGATTCCAAGAAAACAGTGTCAGCAGACTGCTAAATGAAAAGAACATTGTGATTCTGTGAGGTGAATTCACATATTACAAAGCAGTTTCTCAGGAACATTCTTTCCAGTATTTATGTAAGGATATTTCCGTATTCACCATAGGCCTCAACGTGCTCCCAAACATCCCTTTGCAGATTCCACGAAAACGGTGTTAGCAAACTGCTCCATGAAAAGAAAGGTGCAGGCCAGGTGCAGTGGCTCAAGCCTGTAATCCCAGCACTTTGGGAGGCCGAGACGGGCGGATCACAAGGTCAGGAGATCGACACCAACCTGGCTAACACGGTGAAACCCCGTCTCTACTAAAAGATACAAAAAACTAGCCAGGCGAGGTGGTGGGCACCTGTAGTGCCAGCTACTCCAGAGGCTGAGGCAGGAGAATGGCGTAAACCCGGGAGGCGGAGCTTGCAGTGAGCTGATCCGGCCACTGCACTTCAGTCTGGGAGACAGAGCCAGACTCCGTCTCAAAAAAAAAAAAAAGAAAAGAAAAGAAAGGTGCAACACTGAGAGATGAATTCCAGCATCACAAAGTAGCCTCTCAGAAAACTTCTTTATAATTTTTATCAGAGTATATTTCCTTTGTCACCACAGGCTTTAATGCGATCCAAAATATCTCTTCTCAGATTCCCCAAAAACAGTGATACCAAATTGGTCTTTGAAAAATATCGTGTAACTCTGTGAGATGACTTCCCAAATCACAAAGCAGTTTCTCAGAAAGCTTCTTTCCAGTTTTTGTCTGAGGTATTTCCTTTGTCACCATAAGCTTCAATGTGCTCCAAATATCCCATTGCAGATGCCAAGAAAACAGTATTAGCACACTGCTCAATTAAAAGAACAGTGTAACTCTGTGAGATGAATTCACATATAACAGAGAAGTTTCTCAGAAAGCTTCTTTCTAGTTTTTATCTGAGGATAATTCCTTTTTAACGATAGGCATCAATGCGCTCCAAAATATCCCTTTGCATATCCCACAAAAATAGTGTTAGCAAACTGCTTCATGAAAAGAAAGGTGTAACTCTTTGAGGTGAAGTCACACATTACAAGGAACTTTCTCAGAAAGCTTCTTTTTCGTTTTTATCTGAGGATATTACCTTTGTCACCATAGGCTTCAATGTGATCACTAATATCCTATTGCACATTCCAAGAAAACAGTGTTATCAAACTGCTCAATGAAGAGAACAGTGTAACTCTGTGAGATGAATTCACACATCAAAGGCAGTTTTTCAGAAAGCTTCTTCCCAGTTTTTATCTGAGGATATTTCCTTTGTCACCCTAGTCTTCAATGTGATCCAAAACATCCATTCTCAGATTTCGTATAAACAGTGCTACCAAATTGCTTCATGAGAAGAGTCACCTAACACTGTGAGATGAATTCATAAACCGAAAGCAGTTTCTCAGAAAGCTTCTTTCTAGTTTTTATCTGAGGATATATCATTTTTCACCCCAGGCCTCAATTTGCTCCCAAATATCCCTTTGCAGATTCCATGAAAACAGTGATAGCAAACTGCTCCATGAAAAGAAAGGTGTATCTCTGTGAGATGAATTCACACATCATGAAGAAGTTTCTCAGAAAGCTTCTTTCTAGTTTTTATTTGAGAATATTTCCTTTGTCACCATAGGCTTTAAGGCAATCGAAAATATCCCTTCTCAGATCCCCCAAAAACAGTGCGACCAAACTCTGTATGAAAAGTATCACATACCTCTGTGAGATGGATTCACACAACACAAAGCAGTTTCTCAACAAGCCTCTTTCTAGTTTTTTTCTGAGGATATTTCTTTTATCACCATAAACTTCAATGTGCTCTGAAACATCCCATTGCAGATTCAAGAAAACAGTGTGAGCAAACTGCTCAATGAAAAGATCAGTGTAAGTCTGTGGAATGAGTTCACACATCACAAAGCAGTTTTCAGAAAGCTTCTTTTTCGTTTTTATCTGATTATACTTTCTTTGCCACCATTGACTTCAAGCGCTCCCACATATCCTATTGCAGATTCCACAAAAACAGTGTTAGCAAAGTGCTCAATGAAAAGAACAGTGTAGCTTTGTGAGATGAATTCACACTTCACAAAAAACGTTCTCAGAAAGTCTCTTTCTAGTTTTTATCTGAGTATCTTTGCTTTGTCAACACAGGTATCAATGTGATCCAAAATATACCTTCTCAGTTTCCCCTAAAACAGTGCTATCAAAATGATCCATTTAAAGAATCATGTAACTCTGTGAGATGAATTAACACATCATGAAGTAGTTTCTCACAAAGCTTCTTTCTAGTTTTTATGTGAAGATACTGCCTTGGTCACCATAAGCTTCAATGCACTGAGAAATATTCCATTGCAGATTCCAAGAAAACAGTGTCAGCAGACTGCTAAATGAAAAGAACATTGTGATTCAGTGAGATGAATTCACATATTACAAAGCAGTTTCTCAGGAACATTCTTTCCAGTATTTATCTAAGGATATTTCCGTATTCACCATAGGCCTCAACGTGTTCCCAAACATCCCTTTGCAGATTCCACAAAGTGGAATAGTGTTAGCAAACTGCTCCATGAAAAGAATGGTGCAACACTGTGAGATGAATTCCAACATCACAAAGTAGCCTCTCAGGAAACTTCTTTACAATTTTTATCAGAGTATATTTCCTTTGTCACCGCAGGCTTTAATGTGATCCAAAATATCTCTTCTCAGATTCCCCAAAAACAGTGATACCAAATTGTGCTCTGAAAAAAATCGTGTAACTCTGTGAGATGAATTCCCAAATCACAAAGCAATTTCTCAGAAAGCTTCTGTCCAGTTTTTGTCTGAGGTATTTCCTTTGTCACCGTAAGCTTCAATGTGCTCCAAAATATCCCATTGCAGATTCCAAGAAAATAGTATTAGCACACTGCTCAATGAAAAGAACAGTGTAACTCTGTGAGATGAGTTCACACATAACAAAGAAGTTTCTCAGAAAGCTTCTTTCTAGTTTTTATCTGAGGATAATTCCTTTTTAACCATAGGCATCAATGCGCTCCAAAATATCCCTTTGCATATCCCACAAAAATAGTGTTAGCAAACTGCATCATGAAAGAAAGGTGTAACTCTTTGAGGTGAATTCATACATCACAAGGAACTTTCTCAGAAAGCTTCTTTCTAGTTTTTATCTGAGGATATTACCTTTGTCACCATAGGCTTCAATGTGATCCCTAATATCCTATTGCACATTCCAAGAAAACAGTGTTATCAAACTGCTCAATGAGGAGAACGGTGTAGCTCTGTGAGATGAATTCACACATCAAAAGCAGTTTTCAGAAAGCGTATTTCCAGTTTTTATCCGAGGATATTTCCTTTGTCACCTTAGGCTTAAATGTGATCCAAAACATCCATTCTCAGATTTCGCATAAACAGTGCTACCAAACTGCTCTATGAAAAGCGTTGTGTAGCACAATGAGATGAATTCATAAACTGAAAGCAGTTTCTCAGAAAGCTTCTTTCTAGTTTTTATCTGAGGATATATCGTTATTCACCACAGGCCTCAATTTGCTCCCAAATATCCCTTTGCAGATTCCACGAAAACAGTGTCAGCATACTGCTCCATGAAAAGAAAGGGGTAACACTGTGAGATGAATTTCCACATCACAAAGAAATTTCTCAGAAAGCTTCTTTATAACTTTTATCTGAGTATAATTATTTTGTCACCATAGGATTCAATGCGATCCAAAATATCCAATCGCAGATTCCTGAAAAACAGTGCTACCAAACTGTTCCATGAAAGGAATAATGTAACTCTGTGATATGAATTCAGAAATCATAAAGCAGTT
The DNA here is from genome assembly GCF_009764315.1 of Trachypithecus francoisi. Taxonomy (NCBI): domain Eukaryota; kingdom Metazoa; phylum Chordata; class Mammalia; order Primates; family Cercopithecidae; genus Trachypithecus; species Trachypithecus francoisi. Next base: position 22,756 of record NW_022680729.1, on the reverse strand, counting down.
TCTCAGAAAGCTTCCTTCTAGTTTTTGTTTGAGGATATTTTCTTTGTCACCATAAGCTTCAATGGACTCTGAAATATCCCATTGCAGATTCCAAGAAAACACTGTAAGCAGACTTCTAAATGAAAAAAACAGTGTAACTCTGTTAAATGAGTTCACACATCACAAAACAGTTTCTCAAAAAGCTTCTTTCTAGTTTTTATCTGAGGATATTTCCCGTTTTCACCATAGGCCTCAATGTGCTCCAAAATATCCCTTTGCAGATTACACGAAAATGGTGTCAGCAAAGTGCTCCATGAGAGAAAGGGGAAACACTGTGAGATGGATTCCCACATCATAAACAAGTTTCTCAGAAAACTTCTTTATAATTTTCATCTGTGGATATTTCCACTGTCACCATAGGCTTGAAGGCGATCCAAAATATCCCTTTTCAGATTCCCACAAAAAATTACTACTAAACTGCTCCATGAAAGGAGTCGTGTAACTCTGTGAGATGAATTCAGAAATCACAAAGCAGTTTCTCAGAAAGCTTTTTTCTATTTTTTTTTCTGAGGATATTCTCTTTGTCACCATAAGCTTCAATGCGGTCCAAAATATCCTTTTGCAGATTCCAAGAAAACAGTGTTAGCAAACTGGTCAATGAAAAGAATAGTGCAACTCTGTGAGTTGAATTGAGACAACACAACGCAGTTTCTCAGAAAGCTTCCTTTTCCTTTTTATCTGAGGATATTTCCTTTGTCACCACAGGCTACATTGCACTCCCAAATATCCTATTACATATTCCACAAGAAAAGTGTTATCAAACTGCTCATTGAAAAGAATGGTGTAGCTCTGTGAGATGAATCCACATCATGAAGCAGGTTTTCAGAAAACTTCATTCTTTTTTTGGTCTGAGGATATTTCCTTTCCACTATAGGACTCAAAGCACTCCAAAATGTCCCTTTGCAGATTTCACGAAAACAGTGTTAGTAGCTGTCCTATAAAAAGTAGGTGTACCTCTTTGAGATGCATTCACACATCACAAAGAATTTTGTCATAATGCTTCTTACCAGTTTTTATCTAAGGACTGTTTCCTAGTCACCATAGGCTTCAATGAGATCCATACAATCCCTTCTGAGATTCCCCAAAAGCAGTGCAAAAAAACTGACCCACAAATAATGTCGTGTAACACAGTGAGATGAATGAACACATCACAAAGCAATTTCTCCCAAAGCTTATTTCTAGTTTTTGTATGAGGATATTCCCTTTGTCACCAAAAACTCCAATGCGCTCCAAAATATCCCATTGCAGATTGCAAGAAAACAGTGTTAGCAAACAGCTCATTGAGAAAAGCAGTGTAATCCTGTGAGATGAATTCACACATCACAAAGCAGTTTCTCATAAAGTTTCTTTTTGTTTTTTATCTGAGTATATTTCCTCTCTCACCATAGGCTTCAATGCTCTCCAAAATATCCTATTGCAGAATCCACGAAAACTGGTTATCAAACTGCTCAATGAAAAGAATGGTGTAACTCTTTGATATGAATTCACACATGAAAAAACAGTTTCTCAGAAAGCTTCTTTCTAGTTTTTTTCTGAGGATATTTTTTTTCATGATAGGCCTCAATGTGCTCCCAAATATCCCTTTGCAGATTCCACGCAAACAGTGTTACCAGACTGCTCCATGAAAACCAAGGTGCAACTCTGTGAGATGAATTCAAACATCAAAAAGAACTTTCTCAGAAAACTTCATTATAGTTTTTATCTGAGGAAATTTCCTTTCTCATCAAAGGCTTCAATGCAATCCAAAATATCCCTTCTCAGATTCCCTAGAAACAGTGCTACCAATCTGTTCCATGAAAAGAATCGTATAACTCTGTGAGATGTATTCACAAATAAGAAAGCAGTTTCTAGAAAGTATCTTTCTACTTTTTGTCTGAGGATATTTCCCTTTTCACAATAAGTTTCAATGCGCTCCAAAATATTTCATTGCAGATTCCAAGAAAACAGTGTTAACTGCCCAATGAAAGGAAGAGTGTAACTATGTGAATTGAATCCACACATCACAAAGCAGTTTCTCAGAAAGCTTCTTTTTGGTATGTCTCTGAGGATATTTTCCTTGTCATCATAGGCATCAATGCACTCCAAATATCCTATTGCAGATTCCACAAAACCAGTGTTATCAGACTGCTCAATGAAAATGAAAAGTACAGTGTAACTCTGTGAGATGAATTCACACATCACAAAGCAGTTTCTCAGAAAGCTTCTTTTTGGTTTTCCTATGAAGATATTTCCTTTTTCACTATAGGCCTCAGTGCCCTCCCAAATATCCCTTTGCAGATTCCATGCAAACAGTGTTACCAGACTGCTCCATGAAAAAAAAGTTGCAACTCTGTGAGATGAACTCACACATCACAAAGAACTTTCTCAGAAATCTTCCTTCTATTTATTATCTGAGGATATTTCCTTTGTCACCATAGGTGTCAATGTGATACAAAATAAACTTTCTCAGATTCCCCCAAGAACAGTTCTTCCAAACTGATCCAAGAAAAAAAAAACTGTAACTTTGTGACATGAATTCATAAATCAGAAGCAGTTTCTTAGAAACCTTTTTTCTAGGTTTTCTCTGAGGATATATCTTTGTCACCATCATATTCAATTCACTCCAAAATGTCACATTGCAGATTCAAAGAAAACAGTGTTAGCAAACTGCTCAATGAAGACAACAGTGTAACTCTGTGAAGTGAATTCACACATCCCAAACCTGTTTCTCAGAAAGCTTCTTTCTAACTTTTATCTGAGAATATTTTCTTTTTCACCATATTCCGCAGAGCGCTCCTGAATATCCCATTGCAGATTCCAAGACAAAAGTGTTAGCAAACTTCACAATGAAAAGAATAGTGTAACTCTGTGAGATGAATTCACACATCACAAAGCAGTTTCTAGAAAGCTTCCTTTTGGTGTTAATCTGAGGATATTTCCTTTGTCAATGTAGGCTTCAAAGTGCCTCCAAATATAGTATTACAGATTCGACGAAAACAGTGTTATCAAACTGCTGATTGAAAAGAACTGTGTTACTCTGTAAGATGAATTCAGGCATCACAAAGCAGTTTCTCAGAGCTTATATCTAGTTTTTACTGAGAATATTTTCTTTTTCACTAGAGGACTCAATGTGCACTCAAATATCATACCGCAGATTCCATGAGAAGAATGTTATCAAACTGCTCAATGAAAACAATGGTGTAACACTGTAAGATGAATACACATATTGCAAAGCAGGTTCTTAGAAAGCTTCTTTCGAGTTTTAATCTGAGGATATTTCCTTTGTCACCACAGGCTTCAATGTGATCCAAAATATCCCCTCTCAGATTCCCAAAAAACAGTGCTACTAAACTGCTCCATGAAAAGAATGGTGTAACTCTGTGAGATGAATTCCCACATCATAAAGCTAATTCTCAGGAAGTTTCTTTCTAGTATTTATCTGAGGATATTTTCTCTTTCACCATATTCCTCAATCTGTTCCCAAGTATACCATTGCAGATTACCCCAAAAAAGTGTTAGCAAAGTTCTCAATGAAAGAACACTGTAACTCTGTGAGGTGGATTCACACATCATAAAGAAGTTTCGTAAAGCTTCTTTCTAATTTTAATCTGAGGATATTTCCTTTGTCACCACAGGCTTCAATGTGATCCAAAATATCCCCTCTCAGATTCCCAAAAAACAGTGCTACTAAACTGCTCCATGAAAAGAATGGTGTAACTCTGTGAGATGAATTCCCACATCATAAAGCTAATTCTCAGGAAATTTCTTTCTAGTCTTTATCTGAGAATATTTTCTCTTTCACCATGTTCCTCAATCTCTTCCCAAGTATACCATTGCAGATTACACCAAAAAAGTGTTAGCAAAGTTCTCAATGAAAGAACACTGTAACTCTGTGTGGTGGATTCACACATCATAAAGAAGTTTCTCGTAAAGCTTCTTTCTAGTTTTAATCTGAGGATATTTCCTTTGTCATGATAGTCTTCAATGTGATCCAAAATATCCCCTCTCAGATTCCCCAAAAACAGTACTACTAAACTGCTCCAAAAAAAATGGTGTAACTCTGTGAGATGAATTCCCACATCAGAATGCTGTTTCTCAGAGAGCGTCTTTCTAATTTTTATCTTAGAATATTTTCTTTTTCACCATATTCCTCAATGCACTCTGGAATATCCCATTGCAGATTCTATGATGAAAGGGTTAGGAAACTTCTCAATGAAAAGAACAGTGAAACTCTGTGAGATGAATTCACACATCACAAAGCAGTTTCAAAGAAACCTTACGGCTTTTCATCTGAGGATATTCCTTTGTCACCATAGGCTTTAATACGCTACCAAATACCCTGTTGCAGATTCCATGAACAGTGTAATCAAACTGCGCAATTAAAGAATACTGTAACTCTGTGAGATGAATTCACATATCATGAAGCAGTTTCTCATAAAACTTCTTTCAAATTTTTATCTGAGGATATTTCCTTTTTCACAATATGCCTCAATGCGCTCCAAAATACCCCTTTGTAGATGCCACAAAAACCGTGTTAGCGAACTGATCCATGAAAAGAAAGGTGTAACTCTCTGAGATGAACACACACTTCATAGAGAACTTTCCCAGAAAGCTTCTCTCTGGTTTTTATCTGAGGATATTTCCTTCGTCACTATAGGTGTCAATGTCATACAAAAATCCCTTATCAGATTCCCAAAAACAGTTCTACCAAACAGATCCATGAAAAAGAAGCTGTAACTCTGTGAGATGAATTCACAAATCAGAAAGCAGTTTCTCAGAAACCTTCTTTCTAGCTTTTATCTGAGGATATTCCTTTTTAACCCGAGGCCTCAATATGCTCATGAATATCCCTTTGCAGATTCCATGGAAACAGTGTTAGCAAACTTCTCCATGAAAATAAAGGTGTAAATCTGTGAGATGAATTTACACATCACAGTGCAGTTTCTCAGAAAGCTTCTTTTTAGATTTTGTCTGAGGATATTTCCTCTGTCACCATAGGCTTCTATGTGATCCAAAATATCCCTTCTCAGATTCCCCGAAAACAGTGCTAGCAAACTGCTCCATGAAAAGAATCGTGTAACTCTGCAAGATGAATTCAAACATCACAATGCAGTTTCTCAGAAACCTTCTATTTAGTTTTTACCTGAGGATATTTCCTTTCTCACTAGAGGCCTCAACTCTCTCCCAAATATCCCTTTGTAGATTCCACACAAATAGTGTTAGCAAACTGCTCCATGGAAAGAAAGGTGTTACTCTGTGTGACGAATATACAAATCACAAGGAATTTTCTCAGAAAGCTTCTTTCTAGTTTTCATCTGAGGATATTTCCTCTGTCACCATAGACTTCACTGAAATCCAAAATATCCCTTCTCAAATTCACCATAAACAGTGCTACCAAACTGATCCATGAAAAGAATCATGTAACTCTGTGAGATGAATTAGCACATCACAAAGTGCTTTCGCAGAAAGCTTCTTTCTAGTTTTTATATGAGGATGTTTCCTTTGTCAAATTAAACTTCAAACCACTCCACAACATCGCATTGCAGATTCCAAGAAAACAGAGTTAGCAAACTGCTTAAAGAAAAGAACAGTGCAACTTTGTGTGATGAATTCACACATTGCAATGCAGTTTCTCAGAAAGATTCTGTTTTTTATCTGAGGATATTTCCTTTTTCACCATAGGCCTCAATGCACTCCCAAATATCCCTTTGCAGATTCCATGAAAAGAGTGTGATCAAACAGCTCAATGAAAAGAATGGTGTAACTTTATGAGTTGAATTCACAAATAAAAAGCAGTTTCTCAGAACGCTTCTGTCTAGTTTTTGTCTGTGGATATTTCCTTTGTCACCATAAGCTTCAATGCTCTCCAAAATGTTCCCATACAAATTCCAAGAAAACAGTGCTGTCAAACTGATCAATGAAAAGAACAGTGTAACTTTGTGAGATGAGCTCACACATCACAAAGCAGTTCTCAGAAAGTTTCTTTTGTTTTTATCTGAGGATGATTCCTTTGTAACCACAGGCTTCAATATGCTCCCATATATACTATTGCAGATTCCTCGAAAACAGTGTTATGGAACAGCTTAATTAAAAGAACGGTGTAACTCTGTGAGATGAATTCACACATCACAAAGCAGTTTCTCAGAAAGCTTCTTTCTAGTTTTTCTCTGAGGACATTTCCTTTTTCACTATAGACCTCAATGCGCTCCCAATATCCCTTTGCAGATTGCATGAAAACAGTGTTCGCAAACTGCTCAATGAAAAGTACAGTGTAACTGTGTGAGATTAATTTGCACATCAGGATGCAGTTTCTCAGAAAGCTTCTTTCTAGCTTTTATCTGAGGATATTTAGTTTTCCTCCATGGTCCTGAAAGCCCCTCAAAATATCTCTTTCCAGATTCCATGAAAACAGTGTTAGCAAATGGCTCCATGTAAAGAAAAGTGTAACTCTCTGAGATTAATTCACACATCACAGAGAACTTTCTCAGAAACCCTTCTTTCTAGTTTTTATCTGAAGATATTTCCTTTGTCAAGATAGGCTTCAATGTGATCCAAAATAGTCCTTGTCAGATTCCCCAAAAACTGTGTTACCAAACTGATTCATGAATAGAATTCTGTAACTCTATGAGATGAATTAACACATCACAAAGTGATTTCTCAGAAAGCTTCTTTCTTCTTTTTCTATTAGCATATTTCCTATGACACCATAAGCTTCAATGCACTCCAAAAAATCCCACTGCAGCTTCATAGAAAACAGTGTGAGCACACTGCTTAATAAAAAGAACAGTATGACACGCTGGGATGAATTCACACATCACAACTGTTTCTCAGAAATCGTCAGATGCAATCCAAAATATCTCTTCTCAGATTCCCCAAAAACAGTGCTACCAAATCGTCTTTTTTATCTCAGGATATTTCCTTTGTCATCATAGGCTTCAATGTGCTGTCAAATATCCTGTTGGAGATTCCACAAAAACCGTGTTAGTAAAGTGCTCCATGAAAAGAAAGGTGTTACTCTGTGAGGTGAATTCACACATCACAAAGCAGTTTCTCAGAAAACCTCTTTCTACTTTTCCTGTGAGGGTATTTCCTATGTTACCATAAGCTTCAATGCGCTCCAAAATATCCCATTGCAGTTTGCATGAAAAAAAAGTGTTATCAAACTGCTCAATGAAAAGAATGGTGTAACTCCATGAGATGAATTCACAAATCACCAACCAGTTTCTAAGAAAGCTTCTTTCTATATATTGTTTAAGGATATTTCATTTTTCACCTTAGGCCTCAATGCACTCTCGAATTTCCCATTGCAGATTCCACAAAAAAAGTGTTAGCAGGCCGGGTGCGGTGGCTCAAGCCTGTAATCCCAGCACTTTGGGAGGCCGAGATGGGTGGATCACGAGGTCAGGAGATCGAGACCATCCTGGCTAACACGGTGAAACCCCATCTCTACTAAAAAATACATAAAACTAGCCAGGCAAGGTGGCAGACACCTGTAGTCCCAGCTACTCTGGAGGCTGAGTCAGGAGAATGGCATAAACCTGGGAGGTGGAGCTTGCAGTGAGCTGATATCCGGCCACTGCACTCCAGCATGGGTGACAGAGTGAGACTCCGTTTAAAAAAAAAAAAGTGTTAGCAAACTTCTCAATGAAAAGAACGATGTACCTCTGTGAGATGAATTCACACATCACAAACCAGTTTAACGGAAATATTCTTTTTGGTTTTTTATCAGAGGACAATTCCTTTTTCACCATAATCCTCCATGCACACCCAAATATCCCTTTGAAGATTCCTTGAAAACACTGTTAGCAAACGGCTCCATGAAAAGCAAGGTGTTACTCTATGAGGCGAATTCACACATCAGAAAGTACTTTCTCAAAAAGATCCTTTCTAGTTTTTATCTGAGGATATTTCTCTTGTCACCATAGGCTTTGATGCGATCCAAAATATCCCTTCTCAGATTCCCCAAAAACAGTGCTACCAAACTCATCTAAGAAATGTATCATGTAACTCTGTGAGATGAATTAACACATCACAGAGTGTTTGTGAGATGAAATAACACATCACAGAGTGGTTCCTCAGAAAGCTTCTTTCCAGTTTGTATCTGAGTATATTTCCCTTGTCACAAAAAGCTGCAATGTGCTCCGAAATATCAGATTGCAGATTCCAAGAAAAGAGTGTTAGCAAACTGCTCAATGAAAAGAACAGTGTAACTCTGTGAGTTGAATTCACACATCACAAAACTGTTTCTCAGAAAGCTTCATTTTGTTTTTTGTCTAAGGAAATTTCCTTTGTCACCATACACTTCAATGCACTCCCAAATATCCTATTACAGATTCTTTGAAAATAGCGTTAGCAAACTGCTGCAAAAAAAGAATCATGCAAGTCTGTGAGATGAATTCACACATCACAAAGCTGTTTCTCATAAAGTTTATTTCTAGTTTTTATCTGAGAATATTTCCTTTGTCATCATAGGCTTCAATGCAATTCAAAATATTCCTTCTCATATGCCCCAAAAACAGTGCTACCAAACTGATCCATGAAACGAATCATGTAATTCTGTGAGTTGAATTCACACATCACAAAGCAGTTTCTCAGAAAGCTTCTTTCTACTTTTTATATGAGGATAATTCATTTTCACCCTAGGCTTCAATGTGATCCAAATATCCCTCTTCAGATTCCCCAAAAACAGTGCTACCAAACTACTCCATGAGAAGAATCTTGTAACTCTATGAGATCAATTCACAAACCCAAAAACAGATTGTCAGAAATCTTCTTTCTAGTTTTTGTCTGGCGATATTTACTTTTCCACTGTAGTCCTCAACACACTTGTGAATATCTCTTTACAGATTCCACTCAAATGGTGTTAGAAAACTGCTAAATGAAAAGAAAGGTGTAAACCTGTTAGAAGAATTCACACATCACAGAACAGTTTCTCAGAAACATTCTTTTTGGGTTTTGCTGAGGATATTTCCTTTCTCATGCTAGGCATCAATACACTCCAAAATATCCTATTGCAGATTCCACAGAAAGAGTGTTAGCAAACTGATCCAAGAAAAGAATCCTGTAACTATGTGAGATGAATTCACACAACACAAAGCAGTTTCTCAGAAAGCTTCTTTCTACTTTTTATCTGAGGATATTTCCTTTGTCACCGTAGGCCTCAATGGAATTCAAAATATGCCTTTTCAGATTCCCCAAAAACAGTGCTACCAAACTTCTCATGAAAAGAGTGGTGTGACTCTATGAGATGAATTCACACATCACAAAGCAGTTTCTCAGAAAGCTTCTTTCTAGTTTTTATCTGAGGATATTTCTTTTTTCTCCATGTTCCTCAATGCACTCCTGAATATCCTATTGCAGATTCCATGACAAAACTGTTAGCAAACTTCTCAATGAAAAGAACAGTGTAACTCTGTCAGATGAATTCAAAAGTCACAGAGCAGTTTCTCAGACAGTTTCCTTCCAGATTTTATGTGAAGATATTTCCTTTTTCAGCATAGGACTCAACTTGCTCCAAAATCTCCCTTTGGAGACTCCACAAAAACAGTGGTAGAAAGCTGCTCCACGAAAAAAAAGATGTCAGTCTGTGAAATGAATATACACATCACAAAGAAGTTTCTCAGAAACTTTCTTTCTAGTTTTTATCTGAGGATATTTCCTTTGTCACCATAGGCTTAAACACGAACCAGAATATCCCTTTTCAGATTCCCCAAAAACTGTGCTACCAAACTGCTCCATGGAAAAAATGGTGTAACTCTGTGAGATGAATTCACACATCACAAAGCTGTTTCATAGAACAGTTCTTTTGGTTTTTATCTGAGGGCAATTCCTTTGTCACATAGTCTTCATTGTGCTCCCAAATACCCTATTGCAGATTCCATGATAACAGTGTTATCAAACTGCTCAATGAAATGAACGGTGTAACTCTGCAAGGTGAATTGACACATCACAAAGCAGTTTATCAGAAAGCTTCTTTCTAGTTTTTGTCAGAATATATTTCCTTTTCCACCATAGGCCTCAATGTGCTCCCAAATATCCCTTTGCAGATAAAATGAAAACAGTATTAGCAAATTGCTCCATGAAAATAAAGGTGTAATGCTGTAAGGTGAATTCAGACATCATAAAGAACTTTCTCAGAAAGTCTCTTTCTAGTTTTTATCTGAGGATATTTCCTTTGTCACCATAGGATTCAAAGCAATCAAAAAATATCCCTTCTCAGATTCCCCAAAAACAGAGGAATAAAACTGATCCATGAAAAGATTGGTGTATCTTTGCAAGATGAATTCACACATCAAAAACCTGTTTCTCAGAAATCTTTTTTCTAGTTTTTATCTGAGGATATTTACTTTTTCACCATATTCCTCAATGTGCTACCGAATATCCCTGTGCAGATTTCACGAAAAATGTGCTAGAGAACTTCTCAATGAAAATAATGTTGTAATTCTGTGAGATGACTTGACACATCACAAAGCAGTTCCTCAGAAAACTTATTTTGGTTTTTATCTGAGGATATATCCTTTGTCACTGCAAGCTTCAAAGCACTCCCAAATATCCTATTGCAGATTCCACAAAAACAGTGTTATCAAATTGCTCAATTAAGAGAATGGTGTAATCTGTCAGACGAACTCACAAATCACCAAGCAGTTTCTCAGAAAGCTTCTTTCTAGTTTTTATCTGAGAATATTTCCTTTTTCACTGTAGGCCTCAATGCGCTCCCAAATACCCCTTTGCAGATTCCACAAAAACAGTGTTAGCAAACTTCTCCATGAAAAGGCAGGTGAAATTCTGTGAAGAGGAATTGACACTTCAGAAAGAACTTTCTCAGAGAGCTTATTTCTAGTTTTTACCTGAGGATGTTTCCTTTGTCACCATATGCTTCAATGTGATCCCAAATATCCATTCTGAGATTTCCCATAAAGAATACTACCAAACTGTTCCATGAAAAGAAACTTGTAACTTTGTGAAATGAATTAACAAATCACAAATCGGTTTCTCAGAACGCTTCTTTCTAGATTTTACATGAGGATATTTCCTTTGTCACCATAAGCAAATTCCATGAAAACAGTGTTATCAAACTACTCAGTGAAAAGAGCAGTGTAACTCGGTGAGATAAAATCACATATCATAAAGCAGTTTCTCAGAAAGCTTCATTCTAGTTTTCATCTGAGGATATTTCCTTTGTCATCATAGACATCAATGCCGTTTATAATATCCCTTCTCTGATTTCCCAAAAACAGTGCTACCAACCTGATCCATGAAAAGAACAGTGTATCTCTGTAAGATGAATTCACACATCACAAAGCTGTTTCTCAGAAAGTTTCTCTCTAGTTTTTATCTGAGGATATTTCCTTGTTCACCATATTCTTCAAGGTGCTCTGGAATATCCCATGTCAGATGCCATGAATAAAGTGTTAGCAAACTTCTCAATAAAAAGAATGGTGTAACTCTGTGAGACGAATTTACATATCACAAAGCAGTTTGACAGAAAGCTTCCTTTTGGTTTTTGTCAGAGGATATTTCCTTTGTCACCATAGGCTTCAAGGCACTCAAAAATATCCTATTTCAGATTCCACGAAAACAGCGTTATCAAACTGCACAATGAAAAGAATGGTGTAACTCTGTAAGATGAACTCACACATCACAAAGCAGTTTCTCAGAAAGCTTCTTTCTGGTTTTTATCTGAAAATATTTCCTATTTCACTGTAGGCCTCAATGTGCTCCCAGACATGCCTTTTCAAATTACACGATAAAAGTATAAACAAACTGCTCCATGAAAAGAAAGTTTCAAATTTGTGAGTTAAAATTACCCATTACAAAGCAGTTTCTCAGACAGCTTCTTTATGGTTTTTGACTGAGGATAATTCCTTTGTCACCATAAGATTCAATGCACTCCCAAATATCCCATTGCAGATTCCACGAAAACTGTGTTAGCAAACTGCTCCAAGAATAAAATCGTGTAACTCTGTGATGTGAATACACACATCACAAAGCAGTTTCTCAGAAAGCTTTCTTCTAGTTTTTGTGTGAGAATAATTTCTTTGCCACCATTTGCCATGGTGCTCTCATGAATATGCCTTTCCAGATTCCATGAAAATAGTGTTAGCAAACTGCTCCATGAAAAGAAGGAGTAAATCTGTGTGATGAATTCACACATCACAAAGAACTTTCTCAGAAAGATTCTTTCCAGTTTTTATCTGAGGATAATTCCTTTGTCACCATGGTCTTCAATACGATACAAAATATCCCTTCTCAAATTCCCCAAAAACAGGCTACCAAACTACTCCATGAAAAGAATGGTGTAACTATGTGAGATGAATTCACACATCACATAGCAGTTTCTTGGAAAGCTTCCTTCAAGTTTTTATCTGATTATATTTCCTTTTTCACCATATTCCTCAATGCGCTCCCGAATATGCCATTACAGTTTCCACGAAAAAAGTGTTAGCAAACTTCTCAGTAAAAAGAGTGGCATAACTCTGTGAGATGAATTCACACATCCCAAAGTGTTTCACAGAAAGCTTCTTTTTGGTTTTTATCTGAAAATATTTCCTGTGTCAACATAGGCTTCAATGTGCTCCCAATTATCCTATTGCAGATTCCACAAAAACAGTGTTATCAAACTGCTCAATGAAAAGAATGGTGTAGCTCTGTGAGATGAATTCACACATCAAAAGCAGTTTCTCAGAAAGCTTGTTTCCAGTTTTTATCTGAGGATATTTCCTTTGTCACCATAGTCCTCAATGTGATCCAAAACATCCCTTCTAAGATTTTGCATAACAGTGCAACGAAACTGCTCCATGAAAAGAATCATGTAACACTGTGAGATGAATTCATAAACCACAAAGCCGTTTCTCAGAAAGCTTCTTTCTAGTTTTTATCTGAGGATATTTCCTTTTTCACTATATGTCCCAATGCGCTCTCAAATATCCCATTGCAGATTCCATGCAAAAAGTGTTAGCAAACTGTTCCATGAACAGAAAGATGTAACTCCGTGAGATGAATTCACTCATCACAAAGCAGTTTCATAGAAATTTTCTTTTTGGTTTTTATCAGAGGATATTTCATTTATCACCATAATCCTCCATGCACTCCCAAATATCCCTTTGCATATTCCATGAAAACAGCTTTAGCAAACAACTCCATGAAAAGAAAGGTGTAACACTGTGAGATGAATTCACACAACACAAAGTACTTTCTCAGAAAGATCCTTTCTATGATATCTGAGGATCTATCCTTTGTCACAACAGGCTTCAATGTGATCCCAAATATCCCTTCTCAGGTTTCCAAAAAAGATTGTTCCCAAAATGATCCAAGAAAAGAATTGAGTAATTCCATGAAATGAATTAACCCATCACAAGCCCTTTCTCAGAAAGATTCTTTCCAGTTTTTATGTGAGGATAATTCCTTCATCACCAAAAGTTTCAATGCACTCTGAAATATCCTAGTGCAGATTCCAAGAAAACAGTGTTAGTAAACTACTCAGTGAAAAGAACAGTGTAACTATGTGAGATTAATTCACGTATCACCAAACAGTTTCTCAGAAAGCTTCTGTTTAGTTTTTATCTGAGGATATCTGCTTTTCCACCATAGGAATCAAATCACTCCCAAAAATCCCTTTGCAGATTCCACAATAACAGTGTTAGCAAACTGCTCCATGAAAAGAAAGGTGTAACTCTGTGAGATGAATTAACCCATCACAAAGCTGTTTCTCAGAAAGTTTCTTTCTAGTATGTATATGAGGATATTTCCATTGTCACCAAAAGATTCAATGCGCACCAAAACATCCCATTGTAGACTCCAGGAAAACAGTGTTAGCAAATGGCTCAATGAAATGAATGGTGTAAATCTGTAAGATGAATTCACGCATCACAAAGCAGTTTCCCAGAAAGCTTCTTTCCACTTTTTCTCTGAGGATATTTCCTTATAAACCTTAGGCCTCACTGCGATCCCAAACATCACTTTGCAGATTCCATGAAAACTGTGTTAGCAGTCTGCTTCATGAACAGAAAGGTGATACTCTGTGAGGTGAATACACACATCACAAAGAAGTTTCTGAGAAAGATTCTTTCTAGTTTTTATCTGAAGATATTTCCTTTGTCACCCAAGGCTTCAATGAGATCTAAAATATCATTTCTCAGATTCCCCAAAAACAGTGCTCCCAAACTGCTCCATGAAACGAATGGTGTAACTATGTGAGATGAATCACACATCACAAAGCTGTTTCTCAGACAGCTTCTTTCTAGTATTTATCTGAGGATATTTCCTTTTCCTCCATATTCCTCAATGCGCTCCAGAATACCGTATTGCAGATTACATGAAAAATGTGATAGCAAACTTCTCAATGAAGAGACCACTGTAACTCTGTGATATGAATTGACACTTCACAAAGCAGTTTCACAGAAAGCTTCTTTGTAGTATTTGTATGAGTATATTTCCTTTTTCAAGATATACCTCAATACACTCGTGAATATCCTTTTTCAGATTCCATGAAAATAGCCTTAGCAAACTCCTCTCTGAAAGAAGTGTAAATCTGTGAGAAGAATTCACACATCACAAAGCAGTTTCTCAGAAAGATTCCTTTTGTTTTTTCTCCGAGGATATTTCTGCAGTCCCCATAGGCTTCAATGCACTCCCGAATATCCTATTGCAGATTCCACGAAAACAGTGTTAGCAAACTGCTCCATGGAAAGAAAGGTGTAACTCTGTGAGATAAATTGACACAACACAAAGCAGTTTCTTAGAAAGCTTCTTTTTAGTTTTTAACTTAGGATATTTCCTTTGTCATCATAGGCTTCAATGTGCTCTCAAATACCCTATTGCACACTCCACAAAAACAGTGTTATCAACTGCCCAATGAAAATGATGCTGTATCTCTGTAAGATGAATTCGCTCAACACAAAGCAGTTTCTCAGAAAACTTTCTGGTTTTGATCTGAGTAAATTTCCTTTCTCACCATAGGTGTCAATGTGCTTCAAAATATCCCTTCTCAGATTAAAAGAAAACAGTGTTAGTAAACGGCTTCATGAATAGAAAGTTGTAAATTTGTGACATGAATTCAATTATTACAAAGAACTTTCTCAGAATCATTCTTTCTAGCTTTTATCTGAGGATATCTCCTTTGTCACCATAGGCTTCAATGTGATCCAAAATATCCCTTCTCAGATTCCCCAAAAACTGGTCCATGAAAAGAATCGTGTAACTCTGTGAGATGAATTAACACATCATCAGCAGTTTCTCAGAAAGCTCCTTTCTAGTTTTCATATGAGGATATTTCCTTTGTCACCATAAGCTTTATTGCACTCCAAAATATCCCAATGTAGACTCCAGGACAACAGTGTTAGCAAATGGCGCAATGTAATGAACAGTGTAAATCTGTAAGATGAATTCACGCATCACAAAGCCATTTCTCAGAAAGCTTCTTTCTATTTTTTCTCTGAGGATATTTCCTTTTTTACCATAGGCCTTAATGTGATCCCAAACATCCCTTAGCAGATTCCACAAAAACTGTTTTAGCAATCTGCTCCATGAACAGAAAGGTGATACTCTGTGAGGTGAATACACATATCACAAAGAAGTTTCTGAGAAATCTTCTTTCAGTTTTTTTCTGAACATATTTCCTTTGTAACCCAAGGCTTCAAAGTGATCCAAAATGTTCCTTCTCATGTTCCCCAAAAACAGTGCTGCCAAACTGCTCCATGAATATAATGGTGTAACTGTGTGAGATGAATTCACACATCACAAGGCTGTTACTGAGACAGCTTCTTTCTAGTATTTATCTGAGGATATTTCCTTTTTCTCCATATTCCTCAATGCACTCCTGAATATCGCATTGCAGATTACACGAAAAACGAGATAGTAAACTTCTCAATGAA
This sequence comes from Trachypithecus francoisi, assembly GCF_009764315.1. Classification (NCBI taxonomy): domain Eukaryota; kingdom Metazoa; phylum Chordata; class Mammalia; order Primates; family Cercopithecidae; genus Trachypithecus; species Trachypithecus francoisi. The sequence continues at coordinate 6,866 of NW_022680729.1, read as the reverse complement.
GAGACCACTAACTCTGTGATATGAATTGACACCTCACAAAGCAGCTTCACAGAAAGCCTCTTTCTAGTATTTGTATGAGTATATTTCCTTTTTCAAGATATTCCTCAATGCACTCCTGAATATCCCTTTTCAGATTCCACGAAAATAGCATTAGCAAATTCCTCTATGAAAGAAAAGTGTAAGTCTGTGAGATGAATTCACACATCACAAAGCAGTCTCTCAGGAACCTTCCTTCTAATTTTGATCTGAGTATATTTCCTTTCTCACCCGAGGCCTCAATGTGCTCCCAAATATCCCTTTGCAGATTCAAAGAAAACAGTGTTAGCAAACAGCTTCATGAATAGAAAGTTGTGAATTTGGGACATGAATTCAATTATTACAAAGAACTTTCTCAGAATGATTCTTTCTAGCTTTTATCTGAGGATATCTCCTTTGTCACCATAGGCTTCAATGTGATCCCAAATATCCCTTCTCAGATTCCCCAAAAACTGATCCATGAAAAGAATCGTGTAACTCTGTGAGATGAATTAACACATCACACAGCAGTTTCTCAGAAAGTTCCTTTCTAGTTTTCATATGAGGGTATTTCCTTTGTCACCATAAGCTTTATTGCACTCCAAAATATCCCAATGTAGACTCCAGGAAGACAGAGTTAGCAAACGGCTCAATGAAATGAACAGTATAAATCTGTAAGATGAATTCACACACCACAAAGCCGTTTCTCAGAAAGCTTCCTTCTACTTTTTCTCTGAGAATATTTCCTTTTTCACCATAGGCCTCAATGAGCTCCCAAACATCTTCGCAGATTCCATGAAAACTGTGTTAGCAATCTGCTCCATGAACAGAAAGATGATACTCTGTGAGGTGAATACACACATCACAAAAAAGTTTCTGAGAAATATTCTTTCTAGTTTTTATCTGAAGATAGTTCCTTTGTAACCCAAGGCTTCAATGTGATCCAAAATATCCCTTCTCAGGTTCCCAAAAAACAGTGCTGCCAAACTGCTCCATGAAAAGGATTGTGTAACTGTGTGAGATGAATTCACACATCACAAAGCTGTTACTAAGACAGCTTCTTTCTAGTATTTATCTGAGGATATTTCCTTTTTCTCCATATTCCTCAATGTGCTCCAGAATATCGCATTGCAGATTTCACGAAAAAAGTGATAGCAAACTTCTCAATAAAGAGAACAATGTAACTCTCTGATACGAACTGACATATCACAAAACAGTTTGACAGAAAGCTTCTTTCTAGTATGTGTGTATTTCCTTTTTCAACATATTCCTCAATGCACTCATGAATATCACTTTTCAGGTTCCATGAAAATAGTATTTGCAAATACTCCATGAAAGAAAAGGTATAAATACGTGAGATGAATTCACACATCACAAAGCAGTTTCTCAGAAAGATTCTTTCTCCTATTTTCTGAGGATATTTCCTTAGTCACTACAGGCTTCAATGTGCTACCAATTATTCTATTGCAGATTTCGTGAAAACAGTGTTACCAATGAAAAGAAAGGTGTAACTCTGTGAGGTGAAATCACACATCACAAAGTACTTTCTCAGAAAGCCTCTTTCAATTTTTTAACTTAGGATGTTTCTTTTGTCACCATACACTTCAATGTGATCCAAAAATGTCCCTTCTGAGATTCCCCCAAAACAGTGCTACCAAACAGCTTCATGAAAATAATCATGTAACTCTGTGAGATGAGTTCACAAATACAAAGCCGTTTCCCAGAAAGCTTCTTTCTAGTTTTTGTCTGAGGTTATTTCCTTTGTCACCATAACCTTCAATGTACTCCAAATTATTCCTTTGCTGATTCCATGAAAACAGTGTTAGCAAACTTCTCAATGAAAAGAATGATGTAACTCTATGAAATGAATTCACACATCACAAAGCAGTTCTCAGAAAGCTTTTTTCTAGTTTTTATCTAAGGATATTTTCTTTTTCAACATAGGGCTTAATGCGCTCTCAAATATCCTTTTGCAGATTGCATGAAAACAGTGTTAGCAAACTGCTCAATGGAAAGAACAGTGAACTCTGAGATTAATTCACACATCACAAAGCAGTTTCTCATAAAGTTCTTTCTAGTTTTTATCTAGGGATATTCCTTTTTCAACATAGGGCTTAATGTGCTCTCAAATATCCTTTTGCAGATTGCATGAAAACAGTGTTAGCAAACTGCTCAATGGAAATAACAGTGAACTCTGAGATTAATTCACACATCTCAAAGCAGTTTCTCATAAAGTTTCTTTCTAGTTTTTATCTTAGGATATTTCCTTAGTCACCATAGGCTTCAAAGTGATCCAAAATATGCCTTCTCAGATTTCCCAAAAACAGTGCTACCAAACTGTTCAATAAAAAGAATCGTGTAACTCTGGGAGATGAATTCACATACCACAAAGCAGTTTCTCAGAAAGCTTCTTTCTAGTTTTTTTTTTTTGGAGGATATTTCCTTTGTCACCTAAAGCTTCAATGCGCTCCAAAGTATGCCTTGCAGATTCCACAAAAACAGTGTTTGCAAACTGCTCAATGGAAAGAATGGTGTAACTCTGTGAGATGAATTCACAAATCACAAAGCAGTTTCTCAGAAAACTTCTTTTTAGTTTTTGTCCCAGGATATATCCTGGTCACCATAAGCTTCAAAGTGCTCCTAAATATCCCATTGCAGATTCCAAGAAAGCAGTGTTAGCAAACTACTCAATGCAAAAGGCAGTGTAATTCTGTGAAATGAATTCACACATCACAAAACAGATTCTCAGAAAGCTTCTTTCTAGTTTTTATATGAGGGTGTATCCTTTGTTACTATAAGCTTCAATGAGCTCACAAATATTCCTTTGCAGATTCCAAGAAAAGAGTGTTAGCAAACTGCCCCATGAGAAGAAAGGTGTGATTCTGTGAGATGAACTCACACATTAAAAAGAACTTTCTCAGAAAGCTTATTTATATTTTTTATCTGAGGATATTTCCTTTGTCACCATAGGCTTCAATGCAATCCAAAATATCCCTTCTCAGATTCCCCAAAACAGTGCTACCAAACTGATACAGAAAAAAATCATTTACTCAGTGGGAAGAATCAATATATCATAAAATGGTTTCTCACAAAGCTTCATTTAGTTTTGTATGAGGGTATTTCCTTTGTCAGCTTAAGCTTCAATGCGCTCTCAAATATACCTTTGCAGATTTCATGAAAACAGTGTTAGCAAACTACTCAGTGAAAAGAACAGGTCACTCAGTGAGATGAATTCACACATCACAAAGCAGTTTCTCAGAAAGTTTTCACCGTAGGCCTCCATGCACTCCCGAATAGCCCTTTGCAGATTCCACGAAAACAGTGTTAGCCAATTGCTCTCTGGAAGGAACGGTGTAACTCTGTGAGATGAACTCATCACAATACAGATTTTTCAGAAAGCTTCTTTCTAGTTTTTATCTGAGGATATTTATTTTGTCACCATAGGTTTCAAAGAGATCCAAAATATCCCTCCTCCAATACCCCAAAAACAGTGCTACCATAATTATTCATGAAAAGAACTTTGTATCTCTGTGAGATGAATTCACACGTTACAAAGTAATTTCTCAGGAAGCTACTTTTCTCTTTTTTATCTGGGGATATTTCATTTTTCAGCATAGGCCTCAAAGCGCTCCCAAATATCCCTTTGCAGATTCCCCAAAAACAGTGCTGCCAAAGTGATCCATGAAAAGAATCATGTAACTCTGTGAGATGAATTAACACATCACAAATTGGTTTCTCAGAAAGATTCATCCTACTTTTTCTATGAGGACGTTTCCTATGTCACCATAATTTTCAATGCACTCCAAAATATCCCTTTTAAGATACGAAGAAAACAGAGTTAGCAAACTGCTCAATGAAAACAATAGTGTAACACTGTGAGAGGAATTCACACAACACAAAGCAGTTTCTCAGCTAGCTTTCTTTTCCTTTGTCTATGAGGATATATGTTTGTCACCTTAGGCTTCAATACATTCCCAAATATCCTATATCAGATTCCACAATAACAGTGTTATCAAACTACTAAATGAAAAGGATGGTGTAACTCTGTGAGGTGAATTCACACATTACAAAGCAGTTTCTCAGAAAGCTTCTTTTTGGTTTATCTATGAGTATATTTCCTTTGTTACCATAAACTTCAATGTGCTAAGAAATATCAGAGTTCAGATTCCAAGAAAACAGTGTAAGCAAACTGCTCAATGCAAAGTACACTGTAACTCTGTGAGTTGAATTCACACATCACAAAGCAGTTTCTCAGAAAGCTTCCTTCTAGTTTTTATCTGAGGATATTTCATTTCTCACTGTAGGCCTGAATGTACTCTCAAATATCCCTTTGCAGATTCCACAAAAACAGTGTTAGCAAACTGCTCCATGAAAGCAGACGTGTAGTTCTGTGAGGTGAATTCACAAATCACAAAGTAGTTTCTCAGTCACCTTCTTTTTGGTGTTTGTCTGAGGATAATACCTTTGTCACCATAGGCTTCAATGTACTCCCAAATATCCTATTGAAGATTCCATGCAAACAGTATTAGCAAATTGCCCCATGAAAATAGAGGTATCACTCTGTGTGATGAATTCACACATCACAAAGTTCTTTCTCAGAAAGCTTCTTTCTAATTTTTATCTGAGGATACTCCCTTTGTCACGATAGGCTTCACTACGATCCAAAATACCGCTTCTCAGATTCCCTAAAAACAGTGCTACCAAACTGGTCCAAGAAAAGAATTACGTAACTCTGTGAGATGAATTAACACATCACAAAGTAGTTTTCTCAGAAAGCTTCTTTCTGGTTTTCATATGAGGATATTTCCTTTCTCACTATAAGCTTCAATGTACTCTGAAATATCAAATTGCAGATTCCAAGAAAATAATGTTAGCAAACTGCTCAATGAAAAGAACAGAGTAGCTCTGTGAAATGAAATCATGCATCAAAAAGGAGTTTCTCAGAAAGATGGTTTCTAGTTTTTAACTCCGCATATTTCCTTTTTCACCATAGGCCTCAATGCACTACCAAATATCCTATTGCAGATTAAATGAAAACAGTGTTATCAAACTACTCAGTGAAAAGAACCATGTAATTCTCTGAGATGAATTCACACATCACAAAGCAGTTTCTCAGAAAGCTTCTTTCTAGTTTTATCTTAGTGTATTTCCTTTTTTGCTATAGACCTCCCATTGCAGATTCAAGGAAAACAATACTAGCAAACTGTTCCATGAAAACAAAGGTGTAAGGCTGTGAAATGAATTCATACATCACAATGTCCTTTCTCAGAAAGCTTCTTTCTACTTTTTGGTCTGAGGATATTTCCTTTGTCACCATGGTCTTCAATGCAATCCAAAATATCCCTTCTCAGATTCCCCAAAAACAGTGCTATCAAACTGCTTCATGAGAAGAATCATGTTACTCTGTCAGATGAATTAACACAACACACAGCAGTTTCTCAGAAAGCTTCCTTCTAGTTTTCATCTGAGGATATTTAATTTATCACCATAGACCTCAAAGTGCCCTCATATATCCCTTTGCAGATACCACGAAAACAGTGTTAGCAAACTGCTCAATGAAAAGAACAGTGTAATGCTATGACACGAATTGACACATCACAAAGAGGTTTCTCAAGAAGCGAATTTCTAGTTTTTATCTGAGGATATTTCCTATTCCACCATAGGCCTCAAGGTGCTCCTAAATATCGCTTTGCAGATTACATGTAAACAGTGTTAGTAAGCTGCTCCATGGAAAGAAAGGTGTAACTCCATGAGATGAATTCACAAATTACAAAACAGTTTCTCAGAAAGCTTCATTCTATATTTTGTCTGAGGATATTTTGTTTGTCACGATAAGCTTCAAAGCGCTTCAAAATATCCCATTGCAGATTCCAAGAAAACAGTGCTAGCAAACTGCTCAATGAAAAGAACAGTGTAACTCTGTGAGATGAATTCACACTTCACAAAGGAATTTCTCAGAATGCTCCTTTCTAGTTTTAATCTGAGAGTATTTCCTATGTCACCATAAGCTTCCATGCAATCCAAAATATCCCTTCTTAGATTCCCCTAAAACTGTGCAACAAAACTGATATATGAAAAGAATCATGTAACTCTGTGAGATGAATTAACGCATCACAAAGCAGTTTCTCAGAAAGATTCTTTCTCATTTTTATCTGAGGATATTTCCTTTATCACTATAGCCCTCAATGCACTCCGAAATATCCCTTTGCCAATTCCACAACAACAGTGATAGGAAACTGTTTCTTGAAAAGAAAGGTGTAACTCTGTGAGATGAATTCACACATCACAAAGAACTTTCTCAGAAAGCTTCTTTCTAGTTTTTATCTGAGGATATTTTCTTTATCACCATAGGCTTCAAAGTGAACCAAAATATCCCTTCTCAGATTCCCCAAATTGAGATACCAAACTGATCTATGAAAGTAATCATTTAACATGTACCCTAGAACTTAAAGTATAATAAAAAAAAAAAAAAAAAAAAAAAAGAAAGTAATCATTTAACTCTGTCAGATGAATTAATATATCATAAAGTGGTTTCTCAGAAAGCTTCTTTCTAGTTTTTATATGAGAGTATTTCCTTTGTCACCATAGACTTCAAAGTGATCCATAAAATCCCTCCTCACATTCCCCAAAAACAGTGCTACCAAACTGATCCATGAAAAGAATCATGTAACTCCGTGAGATGAATTCACAAACCACAAAGCAGTGTCTCAGAAATCTTCATTCACGTTTTTACCTGAGGATATTTAGTTTTTCACCATCGGCGTCAATGTCCTCCGAAATATCCATTTACAGATTCCACGACAACAGTGTTAGCAAATGACTCCATGAAAACAAAGGTGTAACTCTGTGAG